>NW_026048462.1:6310975-6611497 GCF_023864345.2 Schistocerca serialis cubense
TAACCTGATATGACTATTTACCTAAAAGTGATTTCGGAATTTACCGTTTGGACTTACTATATTTTCAGCAGCATTCATTCGTAGTTTAAATGAAATTTCACCTGTTTATCTTCGTGACAATATTACTTCATATGATGACGACATTCTTATTGCTAAACATTCTTGGAGTGAGCACAACAAAATTTTGGACTCATTATTACATATCTTTGCAAAAGTTGGCATTACAGTAAACTTGGAAAAATCTGAATTTGGTCGTTCTCAGGTGAAATTTCTCGGTCACATTATTTCTACAGAAGGTATTCTTCCTGATCCAGAGAAATTAGACGCTATTCGTAACTATGCTGTTCTTACCACAAAACGTGATGTTCGTAGTTTCCAAAATTTTTGTGGAATGATATACTTTTAAAAAAATTTTTGTGGAATGACATACTTGTGAGAAACTAACAGCTAGATGTAAACATGCAGAGAATACAAGGATACCGCGCTGTGTTTTGGCGGCGGCACATGCCCAAAGCAACAGTGAAGTCTGCGCGCCGCACAAGGCAGTCGTTGACCGCGAACAATTGCTTCCTTCGTCACGCGCCTACAGCTGATCGAGCGCTCAGTGCGAATGCACTGACAGCCGTAAACAAATACACAGTTTAATTTCTCCGACTAAATTCAGTATAAAGCTATAGTGACTTGATGAATTATGTTATTAACATTCAGTATTTTTCAGGATACGGTTCTATAAAATATTTAAGAACTTCAGGTAAATTCTGTGTGTCTCCGACGTTAAGACGACTTGCTATCGAGAAATTTTCAGAAATAATGTAATTTCCAAGAAGAAACTAATAAACTAAAAAGGTAACTATTAATTGAGTTTATTTTTTCAGGTAACATATTTCCACTTAGGTACGTACTTTAGACGTAATTTGCTGCTCGCGATTACGTGATTCATACTTTGTGCTAATTTCATGTTCTATGAATTTACGTGTGAAGCGACGTGCTTGCGTACATTTGCTGATTTTTGTCAATGTTTTATTAATGAACAGAATTGTTATTTGTATATATTATGCATCGCTTGGCTGCACTGCTTTTTCACTGATGTCATATTTTTTTATTATGTGCCTGCTGTGCTTATTTATTTAAATTATAATTGTAACCTGATTAATTGTGCTGATGTGGGTAGGTATGTAAGTTATACTTTGTGGTTTATCTGCTTGCGCCTTCATGTTTACTTATTAAGATGACATATGAACATTTATTTGCTTATGCTGATATGATGCTAATGACCTGTTTGTTATGTTAGATAACATATGTTTGCTGCTATGCGTACGGATTGCATATTTATACATATCTGTTGTTGTCATAACTACTCTTTAATTTGGTGTATAGAAATGCTGATATCCTGTGTACAAACAGAGAGTTTAGGTCACACTATTGGATTAATTATAGATTGTTCGCTTGGCAGAGCCTCGTTGTAAGAATTGTGCTGCATACACTTGTTGACATTCTGTTCTCTACTGGTATATTTACTCGCTATTGCTTGTTTTGCTTACGCTCAGTGCCTTATATTCTTAAGATAAGAAAATGAGCTGCTATAATTCGACGAACGACATTAGTACAAGAAACTTCATAGAAGTCACATGAGCTGAGGTTTTATGGAAGCTGTATAAATTTATGCTAATAGGAAGGAAGCTAACGACATGACATACCAAAACTAGGTTTACACCATTGACAGTTATTACACTGCATTTTTCGCGAGCAATTGAAATAGGAAGTGACACTTGACACAAGAAATACTCCACATGTTTGCTTCTGCCATAATTCTTGAAGTGGTGTACACACTGTGAAATATTATGATCATTCACATTCCGTAATCGTACTTAATTACTGAGAGTTATTCGAACTAAGTCTGTTAGAGGTCATGTATGCATTTCTTTTGTTTATAATGCATAATGAGTAGAAGATTTGGCTCAGATGGATTACACAGAGGTTGTGTGTTGACAATGTGTCTTCGGATTGTATGGGATGATGAGGTTTGCATTAGGATTTTATCTGTATTTGTTCGAGGATACTGACTAGAGGAAAGAGTTGTTATGGAAGTGAAATGATATTGGAAATAAGGTTTATATGTATTGACGCATTGAAGAGGTATTATTGAGGTATTATTGAGATTGTGTGAAGTTGATGATTATTGGAGTTTTGGTGGATAAGAGGTAAAGTAAGTGAGGAGCATATATTGGAAATAAGGTTTATATGTATCGACGTATTGAAGAGGTATTATTGAGGTATTATTGAGATTGTGTGAAGTTGATGATTATTGGAGTTTTGGTGGATAAGAGGTAAAGTAAGTGAGATGCATATTTTTTTTGTTGGTCTTATGGAACAAGGAGGATGAAGATAGCAGACTAGAACACTAAAGTAGAAGGAAGATAGTCTATACACACACTTTGTTAAATCACTAAGCAGTATATAATTTTTTTTTGAAGAGAGGAAGTAATTGCATATCTTGGCTCACTGACAGTTGTTAAGTAACCGTACATTTTGATCTGGCTTGGCAAACATTGGTCTTGACATGATGACTATGACGTTGACTTAACTATTATTGACTGTTATACATTGCTGCCATTACTACTTGATACACAAGATCAACATCAAATTTTGTCAGAATTGCATTTACACAGTTAACACTATTCAATTACACAGTAGTACTTAATGTGGATGAGAGATGAATGAGTGTGTTTTGTGTGTTTTCCTTTCCTAATCCTACCCACCTATCTCGTAAGTATTATTTTATTTGTTTGTAGTGGCTTGCACTGACACCCATAAATATTATAGGTTTACTGATATTTGAGTATTTGTAGTAGTAAATATGACAATTATCTGACATCATTTGTGTGTTTATTAGAATTTGTATGTTTAGTGTAAGAGCATTGTAAAAGCATTTGTATGTGCATTCAAACTATTGTTCATGCCTGAACTGTCTGATTAGTGAAGGTAAATATTGTGAACTGTTACCTGCACTTTTTCAACATAATGTGTGACACTTAGGAATGATTAATTTCTGCTGATGAACTGAGTGATCAGTGATAGTGAATATTATGGACTGTTACTTGTACTTTTTCTAGATGATTGGTGCCACTAGGACATGTTTAATTTGTGCTTATATACTCTGATGAACAGTGTGATCAGTGATAGTGAATATCATGGACTGCTCTATGGACCTGCTCATCATTGCTAGGTGCAACTGATGGACTACTTGTATGGAAATGAAGTCACTTCTTGCTGTCTGCACCTACTCAACATTGCTGGGTGCTACTGATGGACTGCTTCTACTGAAATGATGTCACTTGTTGGTGTCTGCACCTGCTCAACATTGCTGGGTGCAACTGATGGACTGCTTCTACTGAAATGATGTCACTTGTTGGTGTCTGCACCTGCTCAACATTGCTGGGTGGAACTGATGGACTGCTTCTACTGAAAAGATGTCACTTGTTGGTGTCTGCACCTGCTCAACATTGCAGGGTGCAACTGATGAACTGTTTCTACTGAAATGAAGTCACTTGTTGCTGTTGCACCTACTCAACATTGCTGGGTGCCTCTGATGGATTGCTTCTACTGAACTAATGTGACTTGTTACTGGGTGTACCTGCTAAACTTTACTGGGTACCACTGATGGACTGCTTCTACTGAAAAGATGTCTCTTTTTTTTGTATAAACTAATCATTGAAAGCATTTTATGTGAACATTTGTATAAACAGATTTTTTGTGTATTATGTAAACTATTATGTAAAGCCACATGTATGAAAAGAATTTGTATTGCTTACTGTATTTCATATATTAGGTTATTGAAAGGTCAGTGCAAAGCCAAAATTTTAACTAATTATGTGATATTTAGGTATTAATATTATCTTTTATTTTTGTCTGTATTTTTCTGGACGAATTTGGTGGTATTTTCACCCCAAATGCTGGCAAAAATACCATCAAATTCTGGCCTGTGGAGGAGGGGCATATGAAAGGTGGCTACACTGAGCCACTGCGCCAGAGATTGCGCCAAAGAGTATTATTAAGCCGCCTCCGCAGTGCTTGTTAAGAGCTCGTAGAATTCAGTGCCTGTTAAGAACTCGTAGCAGTCAGTGCTTGTCGAGAGCTCGTAGTAGTCAGAGCCTGTTAAGAACTCGTAGCAGTCAGTGCTTGGAGAGAGCTCGTAGTAGTCAGTGCCTGTCGAGATCTCGTGGTAGTCTGTGCTGAGATGTTGTAGCAGAGAGTGTTTGTTGAGATGTGCTTGTAGGCTGTGCTTGCTGAGATGTGATATTGGAGAGTTCTGTTTGAGTTGTAATGTAAGGATTAGAATGATTTTCATCAATATAAATGAGGTAACTAACTCCGTTTGTTTTTATTTCAGTGTCCTAAATAATGCGTCATTACAGGTTCAGTCAACAATGCATCTGGCGTGTGTTCTTGTATTAGAGTGTAATTCTACTTTCCTTGAGCAATTATAGTATTTCTAATTTTCTTTTATCACGTCAGTATAATTGGTATTTAAAAATTCTTGTCTTGTTGGAGAAGAACCGTGCCAGATGTGTACGTTGAGTCACACTCCCACATACAGAACAGTTATACTTGTGCTTTGGTTTAGTAGGTTTTATAGTTGCTGGGGACTTAATTAATTAATTGTGTTAACGAAAAATTTCATTTCATTCTTGTTGTTGTTCTCTGCAGTCAGATAGCGTAATAATACTAGTCAGGGCCAACCGATTACGAGACACAGCGTAATCGGACATAACAGCTACTAAAAATATTTTCAATCATATTTAATTAAGCCCCCATGCAATGTGTTGTGCCATGTTTGGTCACGGAAATGATTCAATTTATTCTGCCGTGGATTAGAAGTCGATGCTGCGTCATCTGTATGCCAGGATGGGCATCGTATCTTCGTCTTTTAAGTGAAAGGTCGCTCCGTCAGAGCGTCACCTTCAGGTTGCTGTCTAAGTTAGGAGAATGAGTTATTTACAAAAGTAACTGATTAATCAGTTTTCTTGTAAGTCTGTTAATAGTAACGAAGTGTTATAATGCACATTAATTTTAACACTTCCGGTAAATTTAATATGGAGAGTGATGCAATTTCGATCGTGCAATCATTGAATCATCAGCCTTTAGCCTTTAGCTTTAGGACTGCTGATGTTATCATTATTTATTTAGAGGTGCTCCTTTCTTATTTTACCAGCAATTTGTATAGGATCAACTAATGATTTCTTTGTGTGAAACGTATCAGTCACTGCCTCCATGGGCTGTCGTTGATGGCCGCACAGACAATTAGCTTTCACTGTAACTCGGATATTTCATACCGAATAAGTAGCGTGTTTTCGTGTGTACTGTATATAAGTATTATCGTGTGAACGTTCTTCCAATGAAGAAAGATCACACAGTCAGTAAACTGTATGCCACTGTTCTCCATGTACGATGTGGCCATGGCTACACATAAAATGAGCTCTCATCGTTCATAAATGACTCTCATTAAAGGCAGCATGCGTGTGAAAACATACATTGAGGAAGAATATTACTGTGTGAATTTTATCGGAATCAAGATCTATTAAATGGTGCGTAATGTGTATACCATCGTCTCAAAAGGCCATGTGCGCACGACTGTAAAGACAATGGGCAACCGCTCCTTTTGCATAGCTTTCACATCAGACAGTGTGCGTGTGTTAACGTGAATTTGATATTAATCTTGTGTGCGTTATAGTCGATGCGTGAACGATGTGAATAAGGTATATGAAATATTTCTACTACGCTCGCACGTGATGACAACTACATAGACGATGAGGTTTCTTCTTTCTTGGCCCCTGCGATGTTGTGCATTCTGTTACGCTGATATATCGATGAGCTCACCTTCTTTTTGTTATTACGCTTACTTGCTTAACTTCTACAATCAGTGGGTAGGTGCACTCTCCCTGTGTACCGTTTTAAATATTCAGTCTCCGTTCTGATTGCCCACAATTTCTGGTAGGCGTATGGTGCCCCAATTGATTTCTTAAGACTTTTAAAGTGATTGTACTACGGCCCAGCTATAAACCCGACCAATTAGTTACTGAGGACACTTCCCTTCCATATCCATTGCACTAAATTAAATATTAATGAGACTGTTTAGCATACTGAGATGGTACACCACGGCCTGCACCTACTGTATGTACTTACAAAGTTGTATGCTTTGTTTTCCCACCACACACTTGCTGTCAAATAATACACGTTGGTGCAGCATACGGAAAAAATTTCTGTTGCTCACACACGTACTTTCGTAGCCCATTAGCCGTAAATAATTGGGTCCTTTGACATACTAGTGATTAGCACACAGTGCAAGAATAGTCATTGAGGATAGGAATGAGTGGCATTATTAAGCTGAGTGGCATACTATACATTTCTTTCACGTTATAGCGTATCATATTACAGTGCTACGCAGATGAGAAGCTGGTCAGAGAAGGACACGTGCTCTAATTTGGACTTGTCCCCACAGCACCACTCCTACTCTATTTCTCCTCTCCAGGGATTTTCCCGAGTTAAAACGAGAGGAAAACTGAAACAACCCAATTTATTGCGCATGTATAATGAGACTATGGCAGCTCGACTACAGTTTGTATAATCCGGCATGTCATGACAGTATTTTTAAACAAGCTACAAAGAAACTCAAAAGCAGGGAGGATCAAAAACAAAATGTTGCAAATCTGTCAACTCTCAGATTGAAGGATATACGCTTCTACGAAAAAGAAATTAGCTACATAGGGGAGAACCGATTACAGAAATCTGTGCAGTATTCTCCCACACGTGCTGCAGCCATGAAATACACTCACAGAGATTGGTCACAAGTGCGGACAATTGTCCAGGCCATGATCCTGCCCACAGTCATTAGAGACATTGGACCAACGATATTACGGCTGGTTACCTAACCCTCTCTATCAACTATAAAATCATACTACGTAAATCGGCATTATGTGGTGGTTACAATACAGGAGTGAATGCAGAACTTACTGATGACTATTATCATGTATATATCACAGATCTTTCAGTGTCACTGAAAAAAAACTTCATAAATGCCTTAGCCTGAACCCTGGGTTTAGTCTACTGTTGATTTCATTGAAACGACAGAGAGAGAGAGTGACCTACAGAATAAACTGAAAATGAAACGTACTTTCAATTCGGCAACTATTATTGTTGCAGATGTACACTAAAAAACAAGAGAACAGTTGGTGAAATACGTAAAATTTATTTTTTTGTTTTAAATAAACCAATGATTTTTAATTAAAATTGAAAAATGAATAAACACAAACAACATTAAATAAACACAGAAAAAAACTGAATTAGGAACGACAAACGAAACCGAAAACAAACAGAACAAAATCTGAACACAAACAAGAACTTACAGGAACAAACGAACATTTTTTCAGTGGGTGCAAGCGGCACCCGAGGGTTGGTTACAGGGTCTCTCAGCTGCCCCCTACACCACTACATGGACTTCATCCATCTTGGCAGCACCCATGAGACTCTCGGCTGCATCCTCCTCTACATCTCTAGGGGCTTGTTCCGTCTTAGCAACATTCGCGAGAGTCTCAGCTGACCCCTCCTCCTCATCTTCACAGTTTGCATCCATCTGGGCAGCACCCATGAGACTCGCAGCTGCCTCCTCCTCTAAGTCTTGATGGGCTTCTTTCATCCTAGCAGCATTCACTACACTCTCAGCTGCCCCTTCCTCCTCATCTCCACATGCTGGGTCAATATCAGAAACGTCCATGACACCCTCATTTGCCCCTTCCTCAGTGTCACTACATGCTTCACACATCTTGGCAGCACCGATGACACTCTCAGCTGCCTCCTCCTGTAAATCTTGATGGGCTTCTTCTATCCTGGCATCATTCACGAGACTCTCAGCTGACACTTCCTCCGCATCTCCACACACTGGGTCAGTCTCAGCAGTATCCACGAGACCATCATCTGCCCCTTCCTCAATCCCTCCACATGCTTCACTCATCTTGGCAGCACCCATGAGACACTCGTGTTCCTCCTCCTCTAAGTCTTGACAGGTTTGTTCCATCTTGACAGCATCCACAAGACAATCAGGTACTCTCTCCTCCTCTTGATCCATCTTGGCACCGTCCACCTAGGCAACCAAGATAGTGTTAGGTGCTTGGTTAAACTAGAAACAACATTATACACTAGCACTTACATTATGAAATAATAGTAATTGGTAAGAGTTTTCAGAAATTGCGGTGAGCAAGAGGTTTATATGGAGCATCAGTGTTTTACTTCAGAGTCAAAAGAATTTCAGAATTTTAATAGTAGTGAGAATGTTTAACAGGTAGTAAGTAAGATATTGGAATATTATTACTGCACAGGCATTAGAAGCTGATGACTTATGTATGGTATGGGAAAGAGGGTCTTCCATTATCACCGACTTCACAGTAATGTAGTGCTATGATTCTCATACTGGCAGCATGTCTGTAACTAAAAAGTCTCAGGCCAACTGGAGAACGGGATGCAACCCTTCCGCTCTGACCAATGACGTCAGAAATTTCCAGAGATGATATACTACACAGATTTAACAGCTGAGACAAGTGTTCACAAACTAAGGAATGCAGGAGAGAGAAACAGGTGGTAGACATATACTATAACGTCCAGTAATATTTCGACCATAATATTAAGGATATCGCTTGTTTGAGTCCTGATACTTCTGTGAAAAGTAAGGGAAAAAAAGGATAGAAGTAGTGGTAGCATAGAATACCTCAGCTGACATATATATGAGTTGTATCTCGAAATTCAGTCGGTATGTATAGGTTAATTGCAGTATGGGATACGAATTTAACGTAAGTCGATTTCTTGTTTTCGTTAGCATTGGTATCCTATTCTTCAGTTGAACCGCACAGGTCAAGTGAAGTACGGGATACAAATTTTAAAGGTGTTGTTTCTTTCGTCTCCGCTACTACTAACATTATGTTCTTACGTAGATAGTATTACTATCGAAGCATACATGATACTTGCATCCCATTCTTCAGTTGACCTATATAGGTCAACTGAAGAAAAATATATTACTACTAACGAAAACGGGGAAATCTACGTACGGAAAATTGACTACCTGTTGACCGATGTAGGTCAAATGAAGTATGGGATACAATTTTTTTGGTTTCGATACTAATAGTATCGACTGAAATTTATCACAGTTTTGCTATCGACGTCAAGAAAACCAGTAGCAGTCAAAATTATATCCCATTCTTCAGTTGAGCTATATAGATCAACTGAAGAATATGATACTAATTAGTATTAGCGAATGAGAAATAACGTCAATTATAACATGTATATTCTGTATTTCAACTGACCAGTATGGGTAAATCACATCAATGTTACACATGTCGCTGTTTCCGTCTAGCTAGCACCAGTATCCGGTACTTCAGTTGACCTGTATACGTCAACTGTAGTACGGGATACAAATGTTACGTATGTCGGTCTTTTCGCCTTCAGTAGTGCTAGTATAGACTCAGAAAATGATAGTACCACCCGACGAAGAACTGTCTCAGTTACAAGCGTTATGTGGTTTGGGGATACGCAAATGAAGATAAATTCCCCATTTGCTCTTATTCCCTATCTTTTCAAAGCCTCTCAGATTGTGCATTAACAATATAGAGATTTGAAAAACAGAATTTAAACTCGTTTTTCTTTCCAGGAGCAGTTATGGCCTATATCCATACTTTGTCGGATATAAACGGCTAATTGAAATTGAAGAAGCTGCAGAAGGATAGAAATCTGTAAAAATGGTCCGAGGTAAGTCCAAAATCCACTGAGAAATGGGAAGCATTGCATTGCAAGACAAATGCAAAACTTGAACACATGAAATAGAGAGGGCAGTAGAGAAACAAATGGGCAAAAATATTATTCCCATTGTAATTCTCGCGAAAGAACTTGCCCCCCTTCTAACAGCCGTGTACCGCAAGTCTCTAGAGGAACGGAGGGTTCCAAATGATTGGAAAAGAGCACAGATAGTCCCAGTCTTCAAGAAGGGTCGTCGAGCAGATGCGCAAAACTATAGACCTATATCTCTTACGTCGATCTCTTGTAGAATTTTAGAACATGTTTTTTGCTCGCGTATCATGTCATTTCTGGAAACCCGGAATCTACTATGTAGGAATCAACATGGATTCCGGAAACAGCGATCGTGTGAGACCCAACTCGCCTTATTTGTTCATGAGACCCAGAAAATATTAGATACAGGCTCCCAGGTAAATGCTATTTTTCTTGACTTCCGGAAGGCGTTCGATACAGTTCCGCACTGTCGCCTGATAAACAAAGTAAGAGCCTACGGAATATCAGACCAGCTGTGTGGCTGGATTGAAGAGTTTTTAGCAAACAGAACACAGCATGTTGTTATCAATGGAGAGACGTCTACAGACGTTAAAGTAACCTCTGGCGTGCCACAGGGGAGTGTTATGGGACCATTGCTTTTCACAATATATATAAATGACCTAGTAGATAGTGTCGGAAGTTCCATGCGGCTTTTCGCGGATGATGCTGTAGTATACAGAGAAGTTGCTGCATTAGAAAATTGTAGCGAAATACAGGAAGATCTGCAGCGGATAGGCACTTGGTGCAGGGAGTGGCAACTGACCCTTAACATAGACAAATGTAATGTATTGCGAATACATAGAAAGAAGGATCCTTTATTGTATGATTATATGATAGCGGGACAAACACTGGTAGCAGTTACTTCTGTAAAATATCTGCGAGTGTGCGTACGGAACGATTTGAAGTGGAATGATCATATAAAATTGATTGTTGGTAAGGCGGGTACCAGGTTGAGATTCATTGGGAGAGTGCTTAGAAAATGTAGTCCATCAACAAAGGAGGTGGCTTACAAAACACTCGTTCGACCTATACTTGAGTATTGCTCATCAGTGTGGGATCCGTACCAGGTCGGGTTGACGGAGGAGATAGAGAAGATCCAAAGAAGAGCGGCGCGTTTTGTCACCGGGTTATTTGGTAACCGTGATAGTGTTACGGAGATGTTTAATAAACTCAAGTGGCAGACTCTGCAAGAGAGGCGCTCTGCATCGCGGTGTAGCTTGCTCGCCAGGTTTCGAGAGGGTGCGTTTCTGGATGAGGTATCGAATATATTGCTTCCCCCTACTTATACCTCCCGAGGAGATCACGAATGTAAAATTAGAGAGATTAGAGCGCGCACGGAGGCTTTCAGACAGTCGTTCTTCCCGCGAACCATACGCGACTGGAACAGGAAAGGGAGGTAATGACAGTGGCACGTAAAGTGCCCTCCGCCACACACCGTTGGGTGGCTTGCGGAGTATCAATGTAGATGTAGATGTAGATGTAATTCACCAGCTGCTGCTTTTAACTGTTTAAAGAAGAAAATTAAAAAAGAAAAACAGGAAATGAAGCCTCAAATGTAAATACATACACGTACAAACAAGTTTTGCAGTAATCTGAAAACGGGAAAACAAGGCTGGATGCAGAAGAAATGTGAAGCAATAGAAGCGTGTGAAACAATTGGAATATAAGATATCATATATGGGAAAATTATGGAAACCGTTAGAGGAGAGAGATTCAGATGCATAAATATCAAACGCTTGGGTGGCAAGCGGACGGAGGATAGAAGCTGGATTTAACGTATGAGTTGGTCCTACATAGTAAACCAACTTAAAAAGGGAAGTGGATGAAGATTCGAAGTGAAATATGGTACACTAAAAAGAGTTTCTCACAGCAGTAAAGAACCAATTCGAAGAAAAACTCTTGGCGTACACTACAGCGTTTCAAAATTGTTCAGATCACTGGTAGGGAACCTGAAAAAGGTGTTCCACGTGATATGTAAAACATCCTAAGCAGGCGAAATATACTCAGACTTTTAAAAAAATTCAGTAATCCCATACCCAGACAGACCAAATGCCCACAAGTTTCAAAGTTAACGGAATAGTCACGAAAAATGTAATACGAATTAATGAAGACATTGGTAGCGGAGGTTTCGCGGAAGTATGGGGACGAGTAAGTCATTTCCCACCTTAGGACTCTGAAGACAGATTGCTGCAAGGCAAAAGTAAATCGGTAGGAATTCCATTTCAGAGGCTCACAGGGATAAAATACAGCGAGTAAAATACAGCGAGTAACTTGCGAGGACGAAATGAATCGAAATCGAGGAAAAAGTCTTTTATCACACAATTCGCTGATAGCTGGGATCAGTTTCTAGTATGCATCGTGCGGATACATAGGATCTTATGTTGTTAACAGGGTGATGCGAGAGGGTGAGTGGGGAGAGGAGGTGAAAGGGTTGTAATATTTGTACAGGTAAAGGAAGACTTGAACACAGTAAGCAGATCGAAATGAATGTCGGCTGCTGCACTTATGGAGAAGCAAAGAGCCTCTCACAGGATAGACTACCGTGGGAACCTGCATCTCATCATACTTCAAACGGGAAACCGCATCATCAACAACACCACCACGTGAAGATTTTCTAACAGTTGCCTGGACCTTACTAACCAAGGGAAAACGGCCGTATTGATGTTATTTATTGATGAAGAGGGGCCTAGACTCCATGGATATACCCTCACGCGAAAAAAATTCTGTCGTGGTGCATTCTGGTACCAGTGATTAACTCACTGTAAGTAATAAAACAGCAGTTCCTATACCTCCACATTCAATAGCTTCATTACCCTTCTAACATTCAGCACACTTTCTTTTTCTAATCTTCTGTAACTGATTATTCTACGCTGTTATTGTCATGGCATTTGATAATGGGTCTATTGTAATTTTTTGTTTTATGTTGCGCACGATGTTTGGTGTAACATCGGGATATTTTCACTCTGCCACTACGTGAACGTGTTATATCTGTTTCAATAAGTGGATTATATTTTCGTAACCCTTTAATATATTTCAAGCTACCTGCTACGCCCTCATCTGGTTCTTCTGCTATGATCATAAAGATGTACTAGAATCGTGGAACTAGTGCCTTGAAAAGCCGTATGCAAGATATAGTGAAGATTAGGAAATGGAGAACGCTGAGGCAAGCAATCCGGAAGAGGAGGGAGTTTGTTCCCCACGTGATCAATTTTATCTCGTAGCCAAGCAGCTAAAACATGGGAATGCTGCTGAAGATGATGATAAACCAGCAGAACTCGTCAAGGCTGCTAGACAACAGCTACATGAAGAACTGCTCCATTTCATACATACGAAGCCAGGGAACACCGAACACACTTTGAAGAATAGTTACAGCGCCAACACAGAAGAAAGTATCTGCAAACAAATGTGAACAATCTTGCATCCTCTATTGAATAACACACGGCACCCGGATCTTGACCTCTATCATTGTAACGCGGACTAAAGAAAGGATAGGTGTACAAGATACGGAAGAAGAATTTGGCTTTAGAGGAGCTGTAGCCACACGAGAAGCCGTACTCGTGTTACGGCTAATACCTGAGACAAGACTAAGCAAGAGCCAAGAATGCAGCAGAGTGCCGTAGGAGGAATGGTCAGTATTCAGGTGTATGACAGGAACGATCATTCGAAGCTTAACCGTCTACTAAACATGGGTTATAAAATGCAGCAATGAGCACTTCTTCTTCGATAGTGTAACAAAATCTCGTCTTGGCCTTCTATATTTTGAGGGGCCTAAGTATGGTCCAAATTACGAAAAAACTTTCCTGTAAATATGGGTTGTAAAGTGCTCACCTTCAGACTTTGGGCACTTGTGCAGCTTCACTGTTGTGAAACACATCTCTTCCACAAAACATGTGCTTACAGATCTTCAGCTACGAGTAGAGTTCATGTTTACTAGTCTCTTTTGCTTCGAATGACCGTTCCTGTCGCATCTCTGAATACTGATCATACCTCACAGGACACTGTGTATTGCCTACGTCGACAAATAGAAAGTATTAGACGGTGTACTCTAGCGACAGATTTTAGAGATGCTGAGAGAGGGACTGCCGTAATGTATCAGAACAGAGGAGTACTGCAGTAACTTTACAAAGAAAAGATGGCTGTGATAAGAAGCGGATAACATCAAGGGCAAGCCACTGTTAAATAAGGTGTACGACCGGGCTGTTCACTTTCAACGGATACATTCGGAGGACTCTAGATGAATTTAGGGACACATTAGGACTTGTACTACGAATTAAAATTGAAAGTAAGATAACAGACATGTTGAGATTTTCTGATGATACTACAGTGTTAAGTGAATGTGCGGAACTACAGAAGCGAGATGCAGATGAAAGCCCCATTTCTTCCTAACATGCAAATTAATAAAGTTAAGACAAAAATCTTAATAAGTAGACAAAATACCGTTGCCCAGTGCTCACTTAACAATGAGGGACTGGAGACCGTGGAATCCTTTTGCTTCCTATGGAGTAAAACCACCCTCAGACGGATCAAGGAAGTATATTGCAAGCCAAATAAAGCAGGCAACAGCTGCTTTTAACAAGATCAGGAACCTCATAGCCCAATACCTGAGGAAAGACCTCATGAAGATTTTGTATGGAGTGTGCCGCTGTACAGATGTGAAATATGGACAATCGAGGAGGCGAAAAAAAAAAAAAAACTGATAGCCTTCGAGATGTGGTTCTATCGTAGCAGTCTCAAGATTTTCTGTGAAAAGAACTTATTAAGTGAACTGAAGCACTGCGGGGTAGATAACGTGCAGCTATGTCTCCTAAAGCTTATAGAACGCCACATGTGTCAGCCATATGCTGAGATATTATGGTGTCATTAAAGTTGCTGCTGAAAGGACAGCAGAAAGGAAGAACACAAGAGACAAAGCTAGTCTAGTATACATCAACGGTATCGTGGACGACACATGTTCCACCACGTATACTGCACTTAAGAGAAAGGCCGGAGACGGAAATGCTTGGTAAGGTGCTGATAGTCAACTTGATAGTTAAAGACGAAAGAAGAAGAAGGAGATGAAATGGTTCAAATGGCTCTGAGCACTATGGGACTCAACTGCTTAGGTCATTAGTCCCCTAGAACTTAGAACTAGTTAAACCTAACTAACCTAAGGACATCACACACATCCATGCCCGAGGCAGGATTCGAACCTGCGACAATAGGGGTCTCGCGGTTCCGGACTGCAGCGCCACTTCGGCTGGCAAGAAGGAGTTCATGATAAGTTTTGAAAGTGGAACAAATAATGGCAAGACGCTTTAAATGTTCGTAAATGGGTACATGTTTGAGTAATTAGCCTGTGCTAAATGTGAGGAGAGAAATGCACCTAGACTGTGTGGTCAGAAGCATCCGGACACCCCCAGAAACATACGTCTTCCATATTAGGTGCACTGTGCTGCCACCTACTGACAGGTACTCCATGTCAGCGACTTCAGTAGTCATTAGAGATCGTGAGAGAGTAGAATGGGGTGATCCGCAGAACTCGAGGTTTTCGAACATGGTCAGGTGATTGGGTATCACTTGTGTCATACGTCTGTTTCTTTCTTTTTTTTGGTCATCAGTATACTGACTGGTTTGATGCGGCCCGCCACGAATTCCTTTCCTGTGCTAACCTCCTCATCTCAGAGTAGCACTTGCAACCTACGTCCTCAATTATTTGCTTGATGTATTCCAATCTCTGTCTTCCTCTACAGTTTTTGCCCTCTACAGGTCCCTCTAGTACCATGGAAGTCATTCCCTCAAGTCTTAGCAGATGCCCTATCATTCAGTCCCTACTCCTTATCAGTGTTTTCCACATATTCCTTCCCTCTCCGATTCTGCATAGAACCTCCTCATTCCTTACCTTATCAGTCCACCTAATTTTCAACATTCGTCTATAGCACCACATCTCAAATGCTTCGATTCTCTTCTGTTCCGGTTTTCCCACAGTCCATGTTTCACTACCATGCAATGCTGTACTCCAGACGTACATCCTCAGAAATTTCTTCCTCAAATTAAGGCCGATATTTGATATTAGTAGACTTCTCTTGGCCAGAAATGCCTTTTTTGCCATAGCGAGTCTGCTTTTGATGTCCTCCTTGCTCCATCCGTCATTGGTTATCTTACTGCCTAGGTAGCAGAATCCCTTAACTTCATTGACTTCGTGACCATCAATCCTGATGTTAAGTTTCTCGCTGTTCTCATTTCTACTACTTCTGATTACTTTCGTCTTTCTCCGATTTACTCTCAAACCATACTGTGTACTCATTAGACTGTTCATTCCGTTCAGCAGATCATTTAATTCTTCTTCACTTTCACTCAGGATAGCAATGTCATCAGCGAATCGTGTCATTGATATCCTTTCACCTTGTATTTTAATTCCACTCCTGAACCTTTCTTTTATTTCCATCATTGCTTCCTCGATGTACAGATTGAAGAGTAGGGGCGAAAGGCTACAGCCTTGTATTGCACCCTTCTTAATACGAGCACTTCGTTCTTGATCGTCCACTCTTATTATTCCCTCTTTGTTGTTGTACATATTGTATATGACCCGTCTCTCCCTATAGCTTACCCCTACTTTTTTCAGAACCTCGAACAGCTTGCACCATTTTATATTGTCGAACGCCTTTTCCAGGTCGACAAATCCTATGAACGTGTCTTGATTTTTCTTTAGCCTTTCTTCCATTACTAGACGTAACGTCAGAATTGCCTCTCTCGTCCCTTTACTTTTCCTAAAGCCAAACTGATCGTCACCTAGCGCATTCTCAATTTTTTTTCCATTCTTCTGTATATTATTCTTGTAAGCAGCTTCGATGCTTGAGCTGTTAAACTGATTGTCCGATAATTCTCGCACTTGTCAGCTCTTGCCGTCTTCGGAATTGTGTGGATGATGCTTTTCCGAAAGTCAGATGGTATGTCGCCAGACTCATATATTCTACACACCAACGTGAATAGTCGTTTTGTTGCCTCTTCTCCCAATGATTTTAGAAATTCTGATGGATTGTTATCTATCCCTTCCGCCTTATTTGACCGTAAGTCCTCCAAAGCTCTTTTAAATTCCGATTCTAATACTGGATCCCCTATCTCTACTAAATCGACTCCTGTTTCTTCTTCTATCACATCAGACAAATCTTCACGCTCATAGAGGCTTTCAATGTATTCTTTCCACCTGTCTGCTCTCTCCTCTGCATTTAACAGTGGAATTCCCGTTGCACTCCTAATGTTACCACCGTTGCCTTTAATGTCAACAAAGGTTGTTTTGACTTTCCTGTATGCTGAGTCTGTCCTTCCGACAATGATATATTTTTCGATGTCTTCACATTTTTCCTGCAACCATTTCGTCTTAGCTTCCCTGCACTTCCTATTTATTTCATTCCTCAGCGACTTGTATTTGTGTATTTCTGATTTTCCCGGAACATGTTTGTACTTCCTCCTTTCATCAATCAACTGAAGTATTTCTTCTGTTACCCATGGTTTCTTCGCAGCTACCTTCTTTGTACCTACGTTTTCCTTCCCAACTTCTGTGATGGCCCTTTTTAGAGATGTCCATTCCTCTTCAACTGTACTGCCTACTGCGCTATTCCTTATTGCTGTATCTATAGCGTTAGAGAACTTCAAACGTATCTCGTCATTCCTTAGTACTTCCGTATCCCACTTCTTTGCGTATTGATTCTTCCTGACTAATGTCTTGAACATCAGCCTACTCTTCATCACTACTATATTGTGATCTGAGTCTATATCTGCTCCTGGGTACGCCTTACAGTCCAGTATCTGATTTCGGAATCTCTGTCTGACCATGATGTAATCTAATTGAAATCTTCTCGTATCTCCCGGCTTTTTCCAAGTATACCTCCTCCTATTGTGATTCTTGAAAAGGGTATTCGCTATTACTAGCTGAAACTTGTTACAGAAATCATTTAGTCTTTCTCCTCTTTCATTCCTTGTCCCAAGCCCATATTCTTCTGTATCCTTTTCTTCTACTCCTTCCCCTACAACTGCATTCCAGTCGATCATGACTATTAGATTTTCGTCCCCCTTTACATACTGCATTACCCTTTCAATATCCTCATACACTCTCTCTATCTGTTCATCTTCAGCTTGCGACGTCGGCATGTATTCCTGAACTATCGTTGTCGGTGTTGGTCTGCTGTCGATTCTGATTAGAGCAACCCGGTCACTGAACTGTTCACAGTAACACACCCTCTGCCCTACCTTCCTATTCATAACGAATCCTACACCTGTTATGCCATTTGCCGGCCGAAGTGGCGCGGTTCTGGTGCTGCAGCCTGGAACCGCGAGACCGCTACGGTCGCAGGTTCGAATCCTGCCTCGGGCATGGATGCGTGTGATGTCCTTAGGTTAGTTAGGTTTAATTAGTTCTAAGTTCTAGAGGACTAATGACCTCAGCAGTTGAGTCCCATAGTGCTCAGAGCCATTTTGTTATACCATTTTCTGCTGCTGTTGATATTACCCGATACTCATCTGACCAGAAGTCCTTGTCTTCCTTCCACTTCACTTCACTGACCCCTACTATATCTAGATTGAGCCTTTGCATTTTCCTTTTCAGATTTTCTAGTTTCCCTACCACGTTCAAGCTTCTGACATTCCACGCTCCGACTCGTAGAACGTTATCCTTTCGTTGATTATTCAATCTTTTTCTCATGGTAACCTCCCCCTTGGCAGTCCCCTCCCGGAGATCCGAATGGGGGACTATTCCGCAATCTTTTGCTAATGGAGAGACCATCATGACACTTCTTCAATTACATTCCACATGTCCTGTGGATACACGTTACGTGTCTTTAATGCAGTGGTGTCCATTACCTTCTGCATCCTCATGTCGTTGATCATTGCTGATTCTTCTGCCTTTAGGGGCAATTTCCCACCCCTAGGACAAGAGAGTCCCCTGAACCTCTATCCGCTCCTCCGCCCTCTTTGACAAGGCCGTCGGCAGAATGAGGCTGACCTCTTATGCCGGAAGTGGCGGGGATCGAACCCGGGACCGAAGACGTTTTGATTATGAATCAAAGACTCTACCCCTAGACCACGGGTACATATACGTCTTAAACTCTCCTAAACATTCCTAGGTCCACTGTTTCCGGTGCCACAGGGAAGTGAAAACGTGAAGGGACACTTACAGCACAAAATGGTACAGGGTGGCCTCGTCTGTTTGACAGAGACCGCCGACACTTGAAGGGGGTCGTAATGTGTAATATGCTGACACTGTCCACACCCTCACACAGGAATTCCAAACTGCATCAGGATCCATTACTATGACAGGCGGGAGGTGAGAAAGCATGGATGGATTTCATGGTCGAGCGGCTGCTCATAAGCCACACATCACGCCGGTAAATGCCAAACGACGCCTCGCTTGGTGTAAGGATAGTAAACAATGGACGATTTAACAGTGGAAAAGCCTTGTGTGGAGAGAAGAATCTCGGTAGACAATGTGGCCATCCGATGGCAGGGTGTGGGTATTGCGAATGCCCGGTGAGTGTCATCTGCCAGCGTAAAATTCGTGGGCGGAGGTGTTAGGGTATTGTCGGTTTTCTCATGGAGACGGCTCGCACTCCCTGTTGTTTTGCGTGGCACTATCAATGCACAGGCCTACATTGATGTTTTAAGCACCTTCTTGCTTCCCACTGTTGAAGAGCAATTCGAGGATGGCGATTGCATCTTTCAACACGATCAAGCACCAGTTCATAATGCACAGCCTATCGCCGTGTGGTTACACGACAATAACATCCCTGTAATGGACTAGCCTGCACAGACTCCTGATCTGAATCCCATAGGACACCTTTGGGATGTTTTGCAACGCCGACTTCGTGTCAGCCCTCACCCAACGACATCGACACCTCTCCTCAGTGCAACACTCCGTTAAGATTGGGCTGCCATTCCCCAAGAAACCTACCAGCACCTGACTGAACATATGCCTGCGAGAGTGGAAGCTGTCATCAAGCCACCACATTGAATCGCAGCATTACCGATGGAGGGCGCCATCAATGTCAGCCAGATGTTGGGATACATTGTGTATCTCGCACACGCTGCTCTGTTAGCCTCATTCTATGATTAAACTTTTTGTCACTCCGCGACAGCTGTGTGAAAGTAATTTTTTTTAATACATCGAATCGTAATTTTTACGCTTTACCTCAAACCTGTTGCTCAGTCTGGAACAGAGTATAATCCTAACTATAGTTCTAGCTGTAACTCAATCAGCTTAATTCTAAAACAGCCTATATCTGTAGAAAACAAAGTAATTCCACTTTATAGACTAACATCCATTAAGGATGTGGTAATACCCTATTAATTATCTTTTTGGTTCCAAAACCTAAGTATTATGGTGTTGAAAAGTAATGTGGGCATTGTATCTCTAGCAGAACCTGCATGGATACACGTGAGAAACCTATTATTCGCCTCAATGAGAGACAATAATACTTTCTCATAACCTGGGCCACTGCACTTCTTATCAAGTAAAATTGATAGTATGGACTGACAACCCTTTTAAAAGATCACGTACGTTTCAGTGTTCGAAGAAGTGTCGTAACAGAGCAAACCCCACGAAATTGCATCGAACTGTGCTCTCATTGTGTGAGCAGTGCTGGAAGAGAGATGACTACGTTCTTTAGGTGAGACGATCATTCATTTACACAGATGGAATGTTTATGAGGCCTAATATATCCTACTAAATTGTTTCAAGAGATCATACGAAAGTACCGCTATGAAGCGAACGTACTAGATGTAGTAATTATACCATTCCAAATATGCGTGTTAGATGGGATATAATAACCTTCTTGAAGGCAACAATCGTTGAAGTGTTGTAACTGTTGTGACTGAATTATCCGTCCTCTACCGTTTCACGTGTTCTTTGCGGGTATTCCTGGCGTCAATTATTCCCAGCTGCTGGTTTCACATCCACTGACACTTGCGTAGCACGCAGGAGTGCTCTGCTTCACTAAGAGGATTGCCTACTTGTACTTATTTGTATATAAGTACATAGGAAGTTTTGCTTTTTATTGTGATATTTCTTGGCGCTAATGTAACTGTAGAAGGTGTGACTGACCAGACGAGTGTATGCTACTGTGGTCGAGATTTGCTTTACACAGCATTGCATTACACAGCAGCATCTAAAGAACTTCCGCTATCCTTGATAGCAAATGACAACGGCAGCAGTCGCACTGTAGCCAGACATTCGTACCCTCACTAGCAACCGTATAATTTTTCAGCTATGATTCAGTAGGATATTTTCCGAAGTCTTACATCTCTGTAAGAGACAAGTCAATCGTTAATGGTATTCCACAGAAAATTCCATAAGTTGCACTCACTCGATTTCGACTTTGTCGCAAACTGAAATTCAGCTGCTGACCTTACAGCATTGCCTGGTACGTGCAGTAAACGGATGTTTCTCCGGCTGGTAGCTGCCATAGGACCGTTGAGACCCGTCACGACGGAGTTCTACAGTTGGCGGACTCACAATCGCTGTAGGCTAGCGTCTGTAGCACGAGTAATATTTGCCGAACCCGTGACAGTTTTACAACGGAACCTTACATTCCATGAGTAGTACTTTATATTTACATTTGGGTCTTCGAACCAACGGTTGCTATATTATTGGATTCTAATATCGTGAATCAGTCTGTTAATACTGAGGGACAACTGCATTTTACAGTCATGGAGATGTGTGCAAACCATGAGATTATCTCGACTGATATCACCTGTCTAAGTGGCTAATTCTGCAGTGTGCACAATCAGAGACACAGCTGTTTCCTCATCGCTCTCACACACTTACTCTTAATGTTAGTAACAATGTCGACTTACATCAGGGGGCCCTCCAGCGGCACATCGACCAGTATTACATCTCGTTCCTTGGGGCAAACCTCTGTTTGAGTAGTCAGGTCGCTGTCTTGATCCTTAAACGGTGGATTATCTTCTACGATCGTAATCACTTGGAAGCGCCAAATAACGTTGACCTGTGGGTCGTTTGAACTTATATTTATTCAGCTAGGATGGCATATATCGATCATAGATAAAGCTTTGGATACTTCACTTAGCATTCTTAAACAGATTATATGTTAAATTAGCAGCCATTAAATGTAGGCTATAAGAAGACGTCAGTTAAAAACTACGTTATCAAATAAGTTAGAGGTGTGATATAAGAATGAAAGGTCGATGATTAGTGGTAGGTTGACACGACTATTTCTATCTCATCCATGAATAGTTACGCAGGCACTTGATAGAAAAAGCTGAGACGATGGGCCTAGATTGGAATATAAGAAACAATTTATTACCGAAGCAGTGCATAATGTGCGAAAAGACATAAAGAGGCCGCCGCCGTGGTCGAGCGGTTGTAGGCGCTTCAGTCTGGAGCCACGCGACCGCTACGGTCGCAGGTTCGAATCCTTCCACGGGTATGGATGACGTGATGTCCTTAGGTTAGTTAGGTTTAAGTAGTTCTAAGTTCTAGGGGACTGATGACTTCAGATGATAAGTCTCATAGTGCTCAGAGCCATTAGAAGCATTTCACATAATGAGTTTAGCTCACACAGTAAAATGAAACCAACCTCTTAACCAATAGATGTAACCACATGAGTCATTTTTCATGGCCTGTTTTGTAGGTAACGTTCGAGAGGGTTTTTTCTTTACTACTTACCACAGTACAGCACAAACTTATGAATGCCAAATACACAGTAAAGTAAGCATGTATCTCAAACCAGGGTGTTGTGCAAACGTTTTCGTAGGCCCTGTCTGGTGCCATAGTCAAACTCCGTTAACTTCACTAACCCAACGAATCTAAATCAATTCCCAGCAAGAAATAGGAGTTTTTGGTGAAACTGACGTCAGCGATTCTCGTATCTGTCACTAGATTTCCCTATTATTTCCTGGATCTGGGCGATTGTTTAAATGAGTAGCGGGGAATCGTACAGACTGAATGTTGAACTGAGGCCACCACAAGAACGGAGCGTGAGTCGGTGTCAGGCCACAGTACAGAGCACGTGGCGTGAACTCCACGGCAGAGGCACTGTCCGTGTCTGCATCCTAAACGATGGAAAGCTGATGTGTAGGTTTTAACTTGGGGTGTCCACTTGTGCAAAGGGGTATATTGTGAGTTACCAGCTACAGGTTGTGTCCCCATGTTATGGGAACTGCTAGGTCCACAACGGTGAAAAGGTAAGGCTGGAGTGGGACGAAAGACCACCTGGATCTTATGTGCTTAACAGCACGGCTCCCTGAGGTGACAGGCTGCTGCGAAGCTAACTGAAATTTTGTTGACTCTGCTAAGAAACGAGCGAGCACTGACATAGGATAATGCAAATAAATTCTGGAGTGGAAGAACAGATCTCACATGTGTCTACATGGGGAACGCCTGATTGGCTGAACGTGACATAGGACAGATGGTGGGAGTCAGAAGTTGCCTGTTTCTCAGCTCCAGCACAATGAACCTATGACTGGTATATTATGTTAAATAGGGGAGATTTTTGCACTGTTACAAGGGATCTGATTGGCTGGTGCTCAGGAGAGTAAGTCATTGATTATCCGACACCACGCACACTCCGAAAAGTAAATAAAATTTCTGGTACTTATTGGGAGCGCTCTGTGGAACAAACTTTCATCATTGACTCACCAGCGGACACATCAGTTGAGAAAGGCACATAGAGTCTCGGCTCTCAGGGAGAGCAGTCTTCAGTACAGGTCAGATGACTTAGAGTGCTGCAGCCACTACGGCAGCCTCCCGCGGCCACGGGTAACGATAAGTATGGTGAGCGACAGCGGCGTTCGCTAACTAAGCTGCAGGGTGTATGTAACGATTTCCGACTGACATTACGACTTCCACCGTTCAGTTGAGTTTCATGGTAATCTCGAACACAACTTTTACTGAGTCAAGACAATGGGTGCAGGCACGAGTATTTCTGTACTTCTTTCATATGTGACTAATATTCGGGAAGCACTGTGGAACTATTGCGAACGTGGTTGTTTTCCCAAACTAATTAACCAATCTTTGCCAAGGTATGGGTATTTTAGTTACAGTATAAAGTAAGTTAATACACTACTGGCCATTAAAATTGCTACACCAAAAAGAAATGCAGATGATAAACGTGTATTCATTGGACAAATATATTATACTAGAACTGACATGTGATTATATTTTCACGCAATTTGGGTGCATGGATCCTGAGAAATCAATACCCAGATCAACCACCTCTGGCCTTAATAACGGCCTTGATACGCCTAGACATTGAGTCAAACAGAGCTTGAATGGCGTGTACAGGTACAGATGACCATGCAGCTTCAACACGATACCACAGTTCATCAAGAGTAGTGACTGGCGTATTGTGACGAGCCAGTTGCTCGGCCACCATTGACCAGACATTTCAATTGGTGAGAGATCTGATGTATGTGCTGGCCAGGGCAGCAGTCGACATTTTCTGTATCCAGAAAGGCCCGTACAGGACCTACAACATGCGGTCGTGCATTATCCTGCTGAAATGTAGGATATCGCAGGGATCGAATGAAGGGTAGAGCCACGGGTCGTAACACATCTGAAATGTAATGTCCACTGTTCAAAGTGCCGTCAATGCGAACAAGAGGTGACCGAGACGTGTAACCAATGGCACCCCATACCACCACTCCTGGTGATACGCCAGTATGGCGATGACGAATACACGCTTCCAATGTGCGTTCACCGCAGTGTCGCCACACATTTATGTGACCATCATGATGCTGTAAACAGAACCTGGATTTATCCGCAAAAAATGGCGTTTTGCCATTCGTGCATCGCAGGCGCTCCTGTCTCTGATGCACCGTCAAGGGTAACCGCAGCCATGGGCTCCGAGCTGATAGTCCATGCTGCTGCAAACGTCGTCGAACTGTTCGTGCAGACGGTTGTTGTCTTGCAAACGTCCCCATCTGTTGACTCAGGGATCGAGACGTGGCTGCACCATCTGTTACAGCCATGCGGATAAGATGCCTGTCATCTCGACTGCTAGTGATACGTGGCCGTTGGGATCCAGCACGCCGTTCCGTATTACCCTCCTGAACCCACCGATTTCATATTCTGCTCACAGTCATTAGATCTCGACTAACGCGAGTAGCAATATCGCGATACGATAAACCGCAATCGCGATAGACTACAATCCGATCTTTATCAAAATCGGAAACGTGATGGTACGCACTTACACGAGGCATCACAATAACGTTTCACCAGGCAACGCCGGTCAACTGCTGTTTGTGTATGAGAAATCGGTTGGAAACTTTCCTCATTTCAGCACGTTGTAGGTGTCGCCACCGGCGTCAACCTTGTGTGAATGCTCTGAAAAGCTAATCATTTGCATATCACAGCATCTTCTTCCTGTCGGTTAAATCTCGCGCCTGTAGCACATCTTCGTGGTGTTGCAATTTTAATGGCCAGTAGTATACTTAATGAACATAATAGTTTTCTGTTCGTGTGCGCTTATGTTTAACATGACGTCTGTAGCGAAGTGTAATACATACAGCCCTATAGTGACCACTGTTCCATTCAGCAGTGTCATAAACCCCCTATTTACATTCTTATAACGCCGCTGGGACCAAAATTTGTTAAATAAATTCAATTTATTAATTTTGGCCTTGCCCAATACCTTTAACTAAAGGCCTATTATCATATAGGAAGCAATTTGTTAATCGGTAAGGTCACCCGGTACAGATACTTCTAACATCCAGAGAGGTATGTCGATGGCTTCGTCGTAACCTCACAAAGGGAGCTTCCTAACGAAAACGTAATTTATTTTTACATTATTATGCGCAATCTTGTGCCAAAGAAAAGTGTTTCTTTCAATTAAAAGTGAATCACGTGGAGTTATTAATTACCTATATGTCAGTTGCTCTGATAAAACATTACTCGTTATACTGACAGTTTTTAGTGACACGTAGTGGATTTTCGCGCTCTTCCTGTATAGTATCAGAGCCCCTATATCTCCTGTAAGATTATTAACGAAGCACAATTTTATCAGCACCTGTCATATTAGAGCCCTTTATATCTGTGTACACTGTCCTTGCCCTTAATTAGTATCTTTGCGTGCTAAAACTTCAGTTATTAAGCTGATCGCAGACGAAGTGGACATACAGATGGGATGACATCTGGTTTCGTCTTCGGAGTAATCCTATCAGAACCTGCACCAAGGCTCCTGGGCCATCTCTGATTCGCTCCAGTGAGAGGCAGTAACACATTTTTGCGAGTTGTGCCATTAACGTCGTGTGTGCTGTTATTACTACTATTTCACACAAATAGTCTGGCTAAGTTAAGTGGTTGTAACTCACGTGAACAATTGTTGATGTAATTATAATAAACCAGAAAAGACTGCACTGATGCTCTTCATGTGTCAGGGCTGTTTTAAGAAATTGAAGTTGTTCTCGGTATGCCATTTGTGTCAGTCGCAAAGTATTTCATTAATACAGTTGGAATGTATTCGAAGTCTGATTAACTTCGACTAATACTTACCAAGTTTTCTCCTATGTTAACGTAGTCACTTCGCTTCTACCATGTACGTTAGATGAGTACATGCCTGAAGGCATAAATCGTCGAACTGTTGTAATTGATTCCGGGTGCTTTATTGGTTCCCTACTGTCTCACAAGTGCCACTGATGGTACTGGTATTCAGCTTGTGGTTTCGTACCAGGGTATCCTACTCAAGTGTTCAGTTCCGTTAACAGTCTGGGCTAGTATCACTTATACCTGTATCTTTACGTACATGGCAGTTATCTCTTTGATGTGATAGGTCCTGGCGCCAGTATTTGTGCTCAGTTAAATTCACGTCGGCCAATCGGATTGCGGTTCTCCGTGTTTAGATAAATTACATAAAACGGTTATCGGCATACCTGCGTTTAAAATGAGTCAAACGGTTTATTCCCCGTCATTCCACACTCCGAACTACATCTATAATGAATTCGTCGACACTGGATGCCGTTCGCTAGTCTTACACCATTACCTCAAATCTGCGATACTGATGGACGGATGTGTCTCCGACTGGCAGTAGTCATTGGCCAGTTGTGACTTGCACGGCTGCAGATCTATAATTTGTGCACATGAAGCTGTTTGAAGCTGCTGTGTTTCACACATGTGTTATAATCGTAACCCGTGGATATTTTACACCGGGCCTTACTGTCCCACAATAGTAACTATCCGTACGACCCAATATTTAAATCATCATCTTGTAACGAATCTATCATTTGACCATAATAAAGTGAATCCCTTAAACTATCCTTTCGTAATTTATAGTCGAGGAGGCATGTCTGGAGCATCAGATGTACTCGATAGACATGATCTGGCTGAGTGGCTGATACTGCAATGAGTGCAGTTTAAGAAGTACCTGTTGTTTCTCAGCTCTCAACCTGTCTGTCCGCCTCTCCCTGCCTGCTCTCCACGGCAGTAATGACGCTGACTTACCCCAGCAGGGCCCTCCGGCGGCGCGGCGACCAGTTTATTCTCACGTCTCTTGCGATGACGGCGACGCTGTTCAGTGTGTTTGCGCTCGCGGTCATCAGACGGTGGCGTTTCTTCGGCTGCCTTTCTCTTCTTGACGCGCCCAACAGCATGGCCCTGTAGATGATTTGGTTTTACTATCGCTTATTCAGCTGGGATGCCATATGTCTAACAGAATGAAACTTTAGACAACTGACTTAGCTTTGTTAAACACATGGTATATTAAGTTAGCAGACCATAATTGTGTCTAATAACGAATGTGAAATGTGATGTTATAAGCGTTTGTCAAAAAATAATATATCAAGTAGAGATAGGGAAGTGAGAGGCACGCGAATGAAAAGGGTACAGAATGTTTTAATGGGGCACATTTAACAAAATAAAGGTTGGTTGACATTAATAATGATATGGCATCTAGGAGCAATGAACCCCGCACCTGAAGGGGGAAGAATGTGAAGGTGTGCAAAGTGTATAAACACCAGATTGTTGTCCGCGCACTGTGTAGTGCGCAACATATGAAGAAAATTGAAACATGTCAATAGATATATGACTCGAAAAACATAGACATTGTCTGTTCAGTTTTGTGTATAACGTTTGTAATGCATCTTTGTTCACTAATGGCGACAATAGAGCAGAAGTATACGTACAGCAAGAACATAGTGGAAATGGAAATGTCGTGTGGCTAGGGCCGCCCGTCGGGTAGACCGTTCGCCTGGTGCAGGTCTTTCGATTTGGCGCCACTTCGGTGACCTGCGCGTCGATGGGGATGAAATGATGATGATTAGGACAACACAACACCCAGTTCCTGAGCGGAGAAAATCTCCGACCCAGCCGGGAATCGAACCCGGGCCCTTAGGATTGACAGTCTGTCACGCTGACCACTCAGCTACCGGGGCGGACAAGAACATAGTAAAATACGCAGGCAATTGTAAACAAGAAAATTTGGTAGCGGTAACCTATATTTATTTTTATAACACACTCTATTAACACCTTAATTTCTCTCACTTGATCCTCTGATCGTCATTTGAATATACGTGTAAAGCTCTATGAGGCAGTCTAGTCTACCCCGAATTCACATTCTGGAAGACTACACAAAGAGATTACGACAACATCGTTACCTTTTGTTTAAGAGCCCCTCACACTATACAACTCTCTGTTATATCTTCGTGTGGTTTTGTCTGGTTACTTATATTCTTATAAACTACTCTTCATGCTTCAAAACCTTATTCTGTATGTCACACTGATGGGGGCCACAAGCACTGGAACTGTAAACCATATACGTCGCATTGGTATCGTGTCTGTTTCTCCTGCAGCTACTGAACAGAAGTTGAAGTCAGATTTTTGCCTCTTATTACCGACAACATATGACCACTGCAGTTCATACCAGCACATAGTTCCATGAACAAGTATTGAAGCTAACACTCCGTATGATCGTACATCGTGCACTGGACACTTGAGGTAGCATGTCGAATGCACATGGGTAACCATGTAAGACTGAATCGACTGTTAACATATGTTTTTAGCTTGTGTTTCAGACGAGTGGTATATTCCGTGTCCTTGTAATTTTACAACGGAAGTTTACTTTCCACAGCAGTATCATTCCGTTGTATGTCACATTTATTTTAGGATATTGTAACTACTGCTATTTTGTATTAATGGATTATAACAAAGTGAATTCCTTACCTAGTCCCACGTGTAAAAATGAGAGATCTGTCTGGGAGAGTGACTGTTTCTGCGATGTATAACCAGTAGTACTGATGTTTGCTCACCTCTGCACGGCAGTCCTTCCGAGTATCGTCCTTACTATTCTCTTCTTTCTTGATGCGAGGGGCAGGTCCTGGAGTCGGTTGACAGGGAAAGATCTCGAAGATGGAGGATATTCAGGCTCCCTTCTCTCTCTGAAGCGTCCGTACTCCATAAACTGTGGGTTTTTTGTTTTTGCTATTAGTGACTCATGTAGTATTGCATATATCTA
This sequence comes from Schistocerca serialis cubense, assembly GCF_023864345.2. Classification (NCBI taxonomy): domain Eukaryota; kingdom Metazoa; phylum Arthropoda; class Insecta; order Orthoptera; family Acrididae; genus Schistocerca; species Schistocerca serialis. The sequence goes on from NW_026048462.1 coordinate 6,340,279, forward strand.
ACACATAGGAATACTCTAGACATTCGACTTACCACATTTGAATGGATTTTGTATCACAGAGGCAGTTCGTAAGTGTAAAGTCTGGAGAATGTGTTACATCTACATCTACATAACTACTCTGCAATTCACATTTAAGTGCTTGGCAGAGGGTTCATCGAACCACAATCATACTATCTCTCTACCATTCCACTCCCGAACAGCGCGCGGGAAAAACGAATACCTAAACCTTTCTGTTCGAGCTCTGATTTCTCTTATTTTATTTAAATGATCATTCCTACCTATGTAGGTTGGGCTCAACAAAATATTTTCGCATTCGGAAGAGAAAGTTGGTGACTGAAATTTCGTAAATAGATCTCGCCGCGACGATAAACGTCTTTGCTGTAGTGACTTCCATCCCAATTCGCGTATCATATCTGCCACACTCTCTCCTCTACTACGTGATAATACAAAACGAGCTGCCCTTTTTTGCACCCTTTCGATGTCCTCCGTCAATCCCACCTGGTAGGGATCCCACACCGCGCAGCAATATTCTAACAGAGGAAGAACGAGTGTAGTGTAAGCTGTCTCTTTAGTGGACTTGTTGCATCTTCTAAGTGTCCTGCCAATGAAACGCAACCTTCGGCTCGCCTTCCCCACAATATTATCTATGTGGTCTTTCCAACTGAAGTTGTTCGTAATTTTAACACCCAGGTACTTAGTTGAATTGACAGCCGTGAGAATTGTACTATTTATTGAGTAATCGAATTCCAACGGATTTCTTTTGGAACTCATGTGGATCACCTCACACTTTTCGTTATTTAGCGTCAACTGCCACCTGCCACACCATACAGCAATCTTTTCTAAATCACTTTGCAACTGATACTGGTCTTCGGATGACCTTACTAGACGAAAAATTACAGCATCATCTGCGAACAACCGAAGAGAACTGCTCAGATAGTCACCTAGGTCATTTATACAGATCAGGAACAGCAGAGGTCCCAGGACGCTTCCCTGCGGAACACCTGATATCACTTCAGTTTTACTCGATGATTTGCCGTCTATTACTACGAACCGCGACCTTCCTGACAGGAAATCACGAGTCCAGTCGAACAACTGAGACGATATCCCATAGGCCCGCAGCTTGATTAGAAGTCGCTTGTGAGGAACGGTGTCAAAAGCTTTCCGGAAATCTAGAAATATGGAATCAACTTGAGATCGCCTGTCGAGAGCGGCCATTACTTCGTGCGAATAAAGAGCTAGCTGCGTTGCACAAGAACGATGTTTTCAGAAACCATGCTGATTACGTATCAATATATCGTTCCCTTCGAGGTGATTCATAATGTTTCAATACAGTATATTCTCCAAAACCCTACTGCAAACCGACGTCAATGATATAGGTCTGTAGTTAGATGGATTACTCCTACTACCCTTCTTAAACACTGGTGCGACCTGCGCATTTTTCCAGTCTGTAGGTACAGATCTATCGGTGAGCGAGCGGTTTTATATGAGTGCTAAGTAGGGAGCTGTTGTATCAGCGTAATCTGAAAAGAACCTAATCGGTATACAATCTGGACCTGAAGACTTGCCCGTATCAAGCGATTTGAGTTGCTTCGCAACCCCTAAGGTATTTACTTCTAAGAAACACATGCTAGCAGCTGTTCGTGTTTCAAATTATGGAATATTCCATTCATCTTCCCTGGTGAAGGAATTTCGGAAAACTGCGTTCAATAACTCCGCTTTAGCGGCACAGTCGTCGGTAACAGTACCATCGGGACTGCGCAGCGAAGGTATTGACTGCGTCTTGCCACTTGTGTTATAGGGAGTGGTTATATATTAAGAAATTAAATAAACTAGGAAATGAGAGGTACAAGGCTGAAAAGGTGAGGCAAGCCTGTAATGGAACATGCTCAACAGGATTGGACGCAGGTTAATGGGACTGCTGCTAAGAAATCCTGAACTAGTTAACGGCCAATTGAAACCAAAACTTTTGTGTAGGTGCTAACTGTACAAGATATTAAGTAGATTTTGCCATTGCAGTGTGATAAACATACTGGTATAAAAAGATTAGCCCATTAAGAAGAATGAAACCAGTCAAGAGACTCATGTTCCTTAAACGTAATTGATTAACTTAGGCCCAGGGTGGGTATAACTTCTACAATGATGTTTTGTTTACCAATTACAGCAGTACATATGTATGCATGGTTTCGAACTCTAAGTACATAGTAAATTTTGCATGCAAATATAAACATGAAACTTGGAAACGAAAATATAAAGTTATGATAATAATACTACCCTAAATCATCTGATGAATTAAATTAATTAATGTAATACCTTGTTAATATCATATAAATTAGGTGTCCTGATAAATTATTAGATGGAATAAACTTAGCCACATATAATAACTCAGATTCATCGCACGGTGTAATAGTTTCTGAAATTGTATAGTTGCTCTAAAGTTATTATATCTTTTTTCTTTAATGATTCACACCAATAATATCACTCCCTATGTACATCGTTATTCTTTTTAATTATTGTTTTATTATAGTACAATTGTTTCGTTTAGGTATATGCCTAAGTAAACATACTTGACCTACCGTTGCAGAATATCCTTCTAGGGCCTAAATGGTTTCCAGTTTTTTGGTAACATCTAAGTTTCATTGACAATTGTTCTTGTATGTTTATAGATCCAGAACATCCGCCTCGATGCAGCAAAGGCCGTATTTCTCCAATGATTAATGTTGTAGTGTTATCAAACGGAAAACCAAGCAAGCGTTCGTAAGCGCCAATGCTTTAAATTAAATTTTCCCTACTAATAAATGCAAGGAGCGATCTAATGCAAACCAGACTAACATTTAGCCATCAGATCGGACCCAGGGGCCATCATTCGGTAATACTTTCGATTTCCAAAGGGTTTTCAATAATCAGTGTTCTACCATGCACCAATGGTATTCTTTAAGGGAGCAATCTTAACTGTCACTTGTGCTACGGCTCCTTAACAGCACTTACGGTGACGCATTGACGATGATATTATGGTTATAGCACAAGGCTATTTGGGGATACGTATTGACTGACAAAGTCAGTGTTCTTTTTGTGACAAAATATCATGTCTATTGCCTTTGAGTAGAGCATGACAATCCCGAAACAGTGACTCTTTTGCACGGTTTACGCTTTTGATGTTGAAACTGGTAACTCAGAATGCTTGTCAGAGACATAGGTAAGGCTTTCATCAGGGGAATAGGCCGACAAACGTTTTATTGTACTGGTTCGCTATCTTCAGACGTCGTGGGTCGAGATTTCCAACACACTATGTGATACGTGTAGCTAGGAAAGAGCATATGGTCTAAAACATTTCCTGTCTGTCTCCATTCTTGAATCACACTTCTATCGTTAAGCTCAGCTCAAACAGTGATAAAATAACTACTACTGCAAGCAACGCCTTCAGCAGATTTCAGGGTCGTCAATGAGGTCTGGCTTAACCTGAGACTGAAAGTAATTCACCCAATGTCCCATTCGTTCACTAAAGAATTCACCCTCGAAGGAGCTTACTGCTGTCATGAGCCGAAAAACAAAATTCCACAATTCTGGTTGCAGTTTGCCATCCGACACTAACGCGATGATATTATGGTGCCTTTACTTAGATTCAGTTTCTGATTACGTGTAATAGGTGTAGGATGCCGTTTGGTCCCCACAATATCTTGACAAGAAAATGTACTGTGAAACATTCGCCACCTCTGGTCCTCTCTAATGAAGCGCAGCAATTTTTTTCACGATTTTTCCTTTACAGTTCGCTACGTTTTCATACAATCTGTGCAAATAAACAATCTGCTTACAGGATCACACTTGTCTCAACGGGTCACTTGGGCTATTATTATTACGGTAATCGGAATTATCCTCCATAACGGTTTCGAGAGAAAGAATATAGGGGACTTGTAACCAAGCATATGGAATCGCAGAAGCATTCTCCTTCCTTTTACGATCAACGTTCGTCTAGCTGTCACTTTCTTGGACGCATTATTCGTTGGGCGTTGTGTACTCACAAGTCTATGTCCATCTTCTCGTGCTCTTCACTCCGTCTCCTCCCACCACTCTCTCCATGTTTCTACTTCTCAGTAGTCTCTCCTTCCGCCGCCCGCTGTGGCCGAGAGGTTCTAGGCGCTTCAGTCTGGAACCGCGCGACTGCTGCGGTCGCAGTGTTCGAATCCTGCCTCGGGCATGGATATGTGTGTTGTCCTTAGGTTAGTTAGGTTTAAGTTGTTCTAAGTTCTAGGGGACTGATGACCTCAGATGTGAAGTCCCATAGTGCTCAGAGCCATTTGAACCATTCTCTCCTTCCATCTGCTCATCCTCTCTCTGTACTCCCCCTCTATCTATGCACTCCTTTCCCTTATGTCGCTCTCCTGCTCCCCCCTCTACTGCCACTTCTTCGTACCCCCTCCCTCTTATTACTTCATCCCATCCTTCCCTCCCCCCTTTTGTTTGACCGTCTCCTCCTCTTCCCCTGTCAATCCATTTCTGGCTCCCCCTCTCTCTGTCCATCCTCTTCTCCCCTTTCTCCGCCCTTCTCTTCTCTCCCTGTCAAAGTCGTTATCTTCCTCTTTCCTTTCGCTGTCCATCTCCTCCTCTCCTCTCCTCTCTCTCTGTCCATTTCCTCCTCCACCACTTGTCTGTCACCTCCTCTCACTATTTGTTTCGATCTCCTCCTTTTCCCTCACTGTATATCCACATCCTCCTGTCCCCTTGTCTGTCCGTGTTATCACTCCCACAAGTATAGGAGGCTTGTGATTCTCATCTCACAATATGTTTTTCCCAGATCGTAACGAATATGTGTACCAAATATGTTAAACATATGGGATGAGATTTTTGCAGTGTCTTTGACAGTGTATGGACATGACAACTATGTTTCACATATACTTACAATACAGAGTCCGCCAGAAAAATGTATACACTCTTTGTCAGGCCCTATCGAGATATCGATAATATCGTTCGATTTGAGTTACGAGTGTGTTGTAGTAGGATGTTTGGCTAAGCTGTTAGTACTTTTGTCTTGGAATTGAGAAAACAAGATGGCCGGAGCACGCTTGACATTCTAGCAACGAAAATGTATAGTGAAGTGATTTTTCAGGTTTCATGATGCCGTTGAAGTGCAACATCAGTGCAGGCGGGAGTTCGAAAAGGGAACCGCCAACCCGCACAACAATTAAATGCATCATTGATAATTTTGAAATGCATCGAACGATTTGTGATATTCATAAAGGAAGATCAGGAAGAAAGCGTACAGCTACAAGTCCTGCATCGTCGACACTCGTGTTGGAAATTATTTTGTGGATTCTACTCAGAAGTCTGCTACGCAATGTGCACGTGAAGTGAGGGTTAGCAGTACAAGTGTACGAAGAATCCTGAAAGCTGCAAAGTTGAAAGTTTACGTTCCACGATTACTGAACGCGATTTACGATGACGATCCTGATCGCCGAATGCAATTTTGCGATTTGTATCAGCAAATGGTAACGGATGACGAACAATTTGTGACGAAGGTAGTGTGGAGTGAGGAGACGCAATTTAAACTTAATGGAACTGAGAATCTGCATGACAGTGTGTGCTGGACAGCGGAAAATCCGCATGTTTTATGTGGATAAAGCGCTCAATCTACCAGGGGTCCATTTGTTGTGTGGACTATCAACCAGGGGCTTAGCAGTACTCTCTTTCTTTGATGCTACTGTCACTGGAGAAATGCACCTGGAAATTTTACACGCATGAATTTTGGCAGGTATATGTGCTCTATATGGTGCTGATGAAGAAGTCTTCTACCAACAGGACGGGGTGCCACAACACTACCACCTAGGCACACGAGTTTTCCTGGATGATAATTTCCCGGGGCATTGGATTAGACGAAGAGGGCCCATTGAGTTCCCTACACGGTCGCCAGGTCTAACGCCTATGGGCTTTTACTTGTGGCGAACTGTGAAAGATAACGTCTATCGACGTAAGCCACGCTCGCTGGAGGAACTTCGCCAGGACATTACAGCGACATGTGCAGCGACGTAGTTGCGGCGACCGCTCGTCGTTCTGTTATGTGTATAGCCGCCAACAGTAACATTTTAGACAATTAAAGTAAAAATGTGCGAAACTGTAGGTTGTAAAACATGTGTGATAACTATTAAATACACTCCTGGAAATTGAAATAAGAACACCGTGAATTCATTGTCCCAGGAAGGGGAAACTTTATTGACACATTCCTGGGATCAGATACATCACATGATCACACTGACAGAACCACAGGCACATAGACACAGGCAACAGAGCATACACAATGTCGGCACTAGTACAGTGTATATCCACATTTCGCAGCAATGCAGGCTGCTATTCTCCCATGGAGACGATCGTAGAGATGCTGGATGTAGTCCTGTGGAACGGCTTGCCATGCCATTTCCACCTGGCGCCTCAGTTGGACCAGCGTTCGTGCTGGACGTGCAGACCGCGTGAGACGACGCTTCATTCAGTCCCAAACATGCTCAATGGGGGACAGATCCGGAGATCTTGCTGGCCAGGGTAGTTGACTTACACCTTCTAGAGCACGTTGGGTGGCACGGGATACATGCGGACGTGCATTGTCCTGTTGGAACAGCCAGTTCCCTTGCCGGTCTAGGAATGGTAGAACGATGGGTTCGATGACGGTTTGGATGTACCGTGCACTATTCAGTGTCCCCTCGACGATCACCAGTGGTGTACGGCCAGTGTAGGAGATCGCTCCCCACACCATGATGCCGGGTGTTGGCCCTGTGTGCTTCGGTCGTATGCAGTCCTGATTGTGGCGCTCAACTGCACGGCGCCAAACACGCATACGACCATCATTGCCGCCAAGGCAGAAGCGACTCTCATCGCTGAAGACGACACGTCTCCATTCGTCCCTCCATTCACGCCTGCCGCGACACCACTGGAGGCGGGCTGCACGATGTTGGGGCGTGAGCGGAAGACGGCCTAACGGTGTGCGGGACCGTAGCCCAGCTTCATGGAGACGGTTGCGAATGGTCCTCGCCGATACCCCAGGAGCAACAGTGTCCCTAATTTGCTGGGAAGTGGCGGTGCGGTCCCCTACGGCACTGCGTAGGATCCTACGGTCTTGGCGTGCATCCGTGCGTCGCTGCAGTCCGGTCCCAGGTCGACGGGCACGTGCACCTTCCGCCGACCACTGGCGACAACATCGATGTACTGTGGAGACCTCACGCCCCACGTGTTGAGCAATTCGGCGGTACGTCCACCCGGCCTCCCGCACGCCCACTATACGCCCTCGCTCAAAGTCCGTCAACTGCACATACGGTTCACGTCCACGCTGTCGCGGCATGCTACCAGTGTTAAAGACTGCGATGGAGCTCCGTATGCCACGGCAAACTGGCTGACACTGACGGCGGCGGTGCACAAATGCTGCGCAGCTAGCGCCATTCGACGGCCAACACCGCGGTTCCTGGTGTGTCCGCTGTGCCGTGCGTGTGATCATTGCTTGTACAGCCCTCTCGCAGTGTCCGGAGCAAGTATGGTGGGTCTGACACACCGGTGTCAATGTGTTCTTTTTTCCATTTCCAGGAGTGTATAAAATAACACATAAGTAATACTTTTTGTTCCTTAAAGCGTGTATAAATTTTTCTTGCGGACTCCGTATTTAACGTGTATTTGTAGATATATTCTTTACCTGTATCTCTAACGAAGTTGTCCTGCAGATTCATTTCCACACAGCTCACTATTTATGACATCAGATCTCCTGAATTATATATGACGTACAAATAAATAGTTTTCTAAGTACGCTCTATGGGATTTGTGGATATGTCTGTGACCAGTGTTGCGAATGCAGTTCATAGTAAAGAACCAATAGATTAATAAGTCATGCATGATGTGTCCGTATTTCACGCTTCTTTGTCTTTCATATCATTTCTCCTCAGTTATATGTGGTACAACGATGGTAGACTCTGTGGTATTGTGAATACAGCCTGCAAAGAGGTGTCTCGTATACAGTAGTACAGAAGTAATAAATTAAAACTTGATGCTGTGCGAACAGCGAAAATGTAGAAACGGCAGACTAATTTCCTTTCTTCATTTCCTGGAGTTGTCAACGAGAGAAATTTGAAAGACACTGAGTGCTCTCATTCCCAGGTCAAATACCGAAAGCATGGAGTACGGTTATTCACGTGTTATGGGTTACACTGCTGTTTTTCTGTGTGTGCCAGAATGTGTCCCAGGCGGTATATGAGAGAGGAGTGACGAGGAGAGAGACAGTCCGAGAGGGAAAGGAAGAGGTGGACATCGAGACATGGCAGAGGAGACGGACAGAGTGAAGGGAAGAACAGATGGAAGTGAGAAAGAGAGACAGGCGCACTGGACAGGAGATATTGTGAGAAAAAGATGAAGAGAGAGAAAGGGGGAGGAGTACATGAACATAGTGTTGGAGGAGGAAGTGAACGGAGCAAGACCGGGCTAGTAGATGGCCAGAGAGAGGTGGAAAGAGGATATGGGCAGAGAGAAGTGGTAGACGTAGACAGACAGAGAGAAGGGGCGTTTGGGAAGTGTGCATGATGGAGATGGTGACGCAGTGGTCAATTGGAGAGGAAGAGTGTGTGAGTTAGCAGATGGAAGACAGGAAACAGAAAACGTGTGTATTTCTTCCTTTCTAATAGTAAACTGGGAGAAATGAATACTCGGGCGCCTCCGTGTACTCAGCCAATAAATATATAAGAAACGGCAGCTGGCTCTCTAAACTAATATCGTACTAAAGTAAGCAAATAATAATTCGCACAGGTCAAATATGTTGATCTTCAAAAGTTAATTTTAAGAGATCAATGAAAGTAGATAAACGGGTGGATATAGAACGAAAAGATTATAATAAATTTACGTGGCGCAGTGTGACCAGAAATTTTGATGAGTTAATATAACTCCATTCTTGCCAAAAGAAAATTGTGTACTTCAATCTTTAAAAGGCATATGAAGGATGTAAAGAATACAATAAAATAAGCGGACAATAACCTGTGATGGGTATAACAGGTTCACAGTCATTAGAATATTACCGAAGGAAGCAATATGAAAAAGTGGAGAGTCTGATGACCTAAAAATATCATGGAGTTATGGTATTGCGGATGTGACGGTTTTATATTTAGTTCTTACCACAGCAGAAGTCACATACACTGATCAGACAGAACATTATGACCACAGACCTACTATACATATAAACACGTCCAGTCAGTAGCGACGTCACATGGCAAGAAATGACTGCTAGTCTGACACACGCTTGGGCGTGTACTACCAGTGACAAGGTTGTTCTTTTGTAGAATGGAGAAGGCGCGCGATCTATCTACATTGGGCTGAGGTCAGATTGCGATGGCCCAGAGGCTCGGCATGACCGTGCCGGGAACTGCACGACTTACCGAGTTTTCGAGAAGTGCTGTGACGAATGACTTCAAGATGCAGCGAAACCAAGGTAAAACCATGTCCTCACGTCGTGAGGTTGGGCGGCAACACCTCATTACAGAAGTCGGACTGCAAAACCGGGACAGGTGGAGAACTGTGACGAAACTAAGATCAGACTTTAAGGCTGCGCACAGTACAAGTGTATCTGAGTACACAGAGCACCGAACACTCCTAACGAATGGCCTGCACAACCGTCGACGCATCCGTGTGCCAATGTTAGCACCTGACGTCGGCAACTACGACTGAAATGGGCACGTGACCATCGACACAGGAGTCGGCACAGTGGCAGAGCATTTCACGGTCTGATGAATTCCAATACCTTCTTCATAATGCCGATGGGAGGGCGCCAGTCCATTGTCTTCCAGGTTAACAGCGCCTTGACACCTGTACTGCGGGATGGAGACAAGATGGCGGCGGCTCCATTATGCTCTGGAGAACATTCACGTGAGCATCCGTGGGTCCAGTCTAGCTTGTGAAAGGCACCTTAACGGCAGGGGGTACACTGTTTGGAGACCAAGTACATCCCATTATGACGATTACGTTTCCTGACAGCTGTGGGATCTTCAGCAAGATAATGCACCATGTCACGAGACCAGGAGTGTGGTGGAGTGGTTTGACAATACCCCAACCCCGCCAGATCTGTACCCTACCGAACACACGTGGGATGTGACCGAACGTGGCTTCAGAGCTTATCGCTCCCCTTCCCGGAATTTACGGGAATTGGGTGACTCGTGTGTGCAGATGTGGTGCCAAGTTACTCCAGCGACCTATCAGGGTGTCACTGCTTCCTTGCCACGACGTGACAGCGCTGTTATCCGTGCCAAAGGTAGACATATCGGCTATTAGGTGGGTCGTCATATATTCTGTCTGATCAGTGTATGTGTAAAGCCCGTATGTAGCAAAGTTCATGGGAACTGAAGCCAAATATATTCCAAACAAAATCCTTTTAAAACATTTGTTTATGACAATACTGCTGTAGAAAATAATAATGAAAGCGAACAGACATTGTATGATTTGCAATTATAATACACCCAATATTTGATTTATACGGATTTATTTAATTGTTAGTATTTGTCCTGTTATGAGACAAATATTTCGACTATATAATATTACGCTCCTCATTTAAATATATGTTCATTAGCTTTGAAAATATAGTTGCTTCATAAAGACGCAAAATTATCTTAAGGTGAGATCTGAAACTCTTCATGGGAAGTGATCGTGGATGGATGAGGGCAATGAGATTTGTACAGTGAACCACAATCGATAAACGAGAGCGTCTCCTTGAGTGTGAAGTGCATAAAATGAAACACTGCACCTGGAAAGTCAATGTGATAATGTCAGCCTTCTCATCGATTTTATATTAACGTTGAATGCGTCAACATATCAAATAAAGTCTAACAACAGTTCTCCAGAATTAGACGTAGACACCGAAAATGAGTGTATGTTTGTAAGGTCTAATTTAAGATTTAATATAAACCAGAAAACTAAAACAAATAGTAGGAATATTGAAAAAAAACTGGGAAGTTAAAAGAACAGAGCTTGCTACTAGAGTAAGCATTGTTACTAATTCAGTAATGCTTCAACATTGCTGTGCCGTTTTTGATACGTCTTGGAGTTGCTCACCATGTTCAGATCCATAATTCCAGCGTCAAGGTCTTTCTTCCACTCTTTTCTACTTGTGTAGCGCTCCACATAAGGTGTAGCTTCCTTCGTTTTCTACGTTTTCTTCCTGCAGGGAAGACACGAACAGTACAACATGCTGCGTAGCACCTAAGAAGCCAAAACAAAATCACAATACGCGTAAACCAGTGCCTATACATTAAGACAACGATGACGCCGCCTCAAACGTGGACTACACAGCAATCAGAAAGTTGAGGTTTTTTTTGTGCGCTAGCTCTGACAAGGATTTGATACTTGCCTCTTGGAATAATGTCTTGAAACTGTAAAATCTGCGTTAATAGACGTATTTATTCCAAGCGTTGAGAAAAAATGAACTGCATACTTCGATCAATGCTTCACGTTCAGTGGGACTGTGGTGAAGTGCAATATCGAAGTAAGAGTGGAAAGTACTGTTACTCCAACTTGAGCAACCGCTGGTGTTCTGCGGGAATTTCAGCGCTCACACCTCTGTTTAGGGAAATTTGTGTACAAGAGACCCAGGACAGAGCTCACCTAATGTAATGGAAGGCAGTCACCACATAGTCCTCAACGACGGCTCTCCTGTCCTGGACTCTCTCGCCACAATAGTGGCTCACGTATTTCTTGCCACCAAAAGTGAATATTTGATAAGGTAACTTTTCCTGTTATTTGGACGATGGAAGCGACAACAAGAGACGTGGAATTCTTTCTTAAAAGTCATTGGAGCATAAATAACAAAAACTGGTACTGTTTCAAAAAGTAATAATACAGTTGCTGAAGTAAGTTTACCAGAGACCGGCTCAATGTAAGTATCTTACTACACATTAGAGTATTAAATGCGAAAGAATTCTAGTATCAAAAGCGACATTTAACTTCATTACATATTAAGAACTCCGTGGTACGGTGGAATACGGAATACTCACCAGTGACTGCCGACCGTCGTCTAGAACATAAGAAGGTTAAAATCATCTCATCTGTGGAAGATTACCAGTGAAACTGGGATGTAAATTCTCGAACTAACATGTTTTAAAAATTGTGAAAACCTCTCAACTGGATAAATTCTCCCCAGCAGACATCGCATATGATCATTTCCTAAGACCCCCATTTCAGATGAAAGAGATAAATGATATACGGAAGTCCTCTACGAATTCAGTCCTTGTAATGTGTTATGCTCACTGTCCTCTGCTCTCTCTCGTGACAAATCGTCCCTTCACGACTTTTCTACGAACCTTATCGACATCTGAATGAGAGTCTGCTACCTCCCTGAACAGTTCAAAAATGGTTGCAGTCCCCTAATCTAAATCGGTGCCTGGAAGTCCAACTTCCTACATACCTATCCCGTTGTCGGCTTGTCGGCGTTTACTAAAAGAGCTCTTGAAAGACTTATTTTGTTTTGTGTTCATATCTTTCCAAAGCGCAGTACCGTGTGTGTAAGAATAAAAAAAATTACTCATACAAACTCAAGAGGACTCCCTAAACACTCAGATCAGCGCACTACTCTGTTTTTAATACACACACGAGATATGAAGAACGTCATTACACCAGATGTTAAATCTCTCCAGTATGCAAATGATTTATCGCTTTTCTTCTACACTTAAAGACCAAATCTCTATGCCTAATGTCAAGCAGAGCCATTTACACCTTCAATGACTGTATGACTGCCAACGACCTAACAGTTTCTATAGTTGTCATCAGCCCACTTTGTAACCACGAAAAGAAGCAACATTAACGCAATGAGACCTGCAGCTGGAACTTGACGGTCTGACCACTGTAAGCCTGCCTTCGTCCGCTGCATCATCGATTAGAATGATCGTTGTACCACACCGTTGCGAAAGGTGCACTTCATCAGTTTGTTTGCAGAATTCGGGTGCAGACTTGTGGGCCTTGGAGAACTGCGATCAACTTACACGAATGTCTTACTAGGAGAAGCTGTTGAAGCCCTGCTGCATGACGAAGTCAGTACTTCGAGAGATATTTTAATAGCCAAGTAGGGTAGCAGACCAATACAGATTAATCATGCTCCTGCGACAAATGAGGGTTTTTTCCACACACAAGGTCAGCGTTGGAAATGAGGAGTATTTGCCCTCTGCTAGTGAAAGCACTAGGTTCAGTGCACAGTATCTACAGTTAGGTTCAAACAGATAATTCCATAGACCAACTTAGAAATCCATTCTGGTATCAGACGTAATATCACGGTAGTCACTATTTACAGTACGATGAAAAATTGCTTTGACACAATGAGTTCCAGTTTCACTGCCTACTTTAAACTTTACTGACGCACTTTGTTCACTTTTATATTGATTGCTTTTAATTTCATGAGACTTCAGCAGAAAGATGCGTATTACTTCTCCCGCAGCTGAAGTATTCCTAAGAACTTCGTCTGCCGCCACCTTGTTCATATTTTACTGCAGAAGCGGCTGCGATTCGAAAGGCTCTGACATTAGGAATTTATGTGAGGCTTCAGAAACTGCTGTAGTCTAGCAATCAAAAAGCGTGTTCCATTCTATTCAGACTAGAGCGTAACAGTAAGATGAATATTTAGGTATTTGAAATTTTACTACAAGCATTGAGAAATAAACAAAAAGGCATGAGAATTTCATTCCAATGGGCCCCAGATCATGTATTACTGGCTTAGGAGACTTAGTCTCATAGCTGGCGACGAATTCCAATGATTCTGGATGTGCGATGAACGTCGTTCTACTATCCTCAGATTTCCAGCTGTGGGCGACACTGCGATCCTGCCAGTAATTAGAAGGTTCTTCTGTCTTCGAGACTTTCAACCTAGCAGGAAGCTGAAAACTATCTTGGCACTTATTCCTATGAACCATAAGTTCATCCTAACCACTTACATTTGGTAGGTGTCAGGGATATCCGTTTCTACGAGTGTCAGAACACAGAAGAAAGAAGGAGACGCAAGTGACCATCTGTTTACCTACACGTATTTGGAAATACATCAAAACTCTTTAGTGCAAAACCTTGTGATATTGAAGATTCCCATTCCAACAAGTGCTCATGTTTTGTTATATCATAGGGATCCTCCAATATCCTCCCCACTCCTTCTGATGCCTTTACGCTACATACTAATTTTATTTTCTTCTAGCTCAGAAAAGTAAGTAAATTAGCTGTCCTCGATTATGGCTTGTACTTCACACCACGTGCTTTCTGTTCATAGCGTACTTTCGTTTCTGCAAGCTCTCAGTAGGTTGACTGAAGAAACATGTTTAGCGCAGCGTTAGCATGTTTTTAATAAATAGAGGTAATTTCTGTACTTTTGGACTGCATTGACTATAGAAAATGCTTCAAAATGTTAATACACCCTGCGCTATAGAGAAAGAGATCATTTATTTCCTCAAAGCAACACAGCGATGCTGTTTATAGGTGTAGCGCTATGTCTCCATTCGGCACATTCGCAGCAGAGAATACTAGACGTAGAAGAGAGCGAAGAAGAGAAGGCGGAATATGATGACAAAGATTAAGCATTTCCAGTGAGGCAACGCACCAGAACACCAAAGCGTATGCCAACGGAACATTAAGGATGTTTCATATAGTACATCTACCTGAGATGTCGAATAAACTTGTAAAAGTTGATTCTGATTGCGTTGCCTGGTTTTAAGGATACATGTCTGAAGTCAGGCATAGAGATTTGGCCTTAAGTGTAGAAAAAGACATAAATCATCTGCATACTGGAGAGTGTTAACCTCTGGTGTAATGATGTTCTTCATATCACATTTGTGATGTGCACTAAATGTAAAATACGTTTTCGTTTCAGAGAAAGAGAAAGAAGGAACTATTTTTTCAGTTCCATAATAAATAGAGTCAACGACCTTGCTGCAGTGAAGACACCGGTTCCAGTCAGATCACCGAACTCAAGCGCTGTCTGGCTGGGCTAGCACTTTGATGGGCGACCATGCGGTCTGCCGTGCGCTGTTGGCAAGCGGGGTGCACTCAGCCCTTGTGAGGCAAACTAAAGAGCTACTTGTTTGCGAAGTAGCGGCTCCGGTCTTGTAAACTGACACACGGCCGGGAGAGCGGTGTGCTCACCCCATGCCCCTCCGTATCCGCATCCAGTAACGCCTGTGGTCTTAGGATGACACGACGGCCGGTCGGATGAAGAGAGAGAGAGAGAGATAGCAAGTAGAAGAAACAGTATAAAGGACTATATACACAGGGTCTTGCAAAAGTAAGTGACACATGTCGGCCCATGGTTGTGCAACAAGTGTGACGCATTGTCAGAAGACAGTACATGCTCTGGGTATCTTGCAGACACAGTTCTCCAGTAATACAGATAATAAGGGAGAGTGAAATCACGCGACAGCTGGACACGTACTCCAAGTTTGAATTACGCAGTACAGTACGATCATTGTGGGCATAATTTCTGACACACAGGTTAGCCGTGAATTCTGACGCTGTATGGACTACATTCAATATCGCGTTCAGCAACAGTGAAATTCTGCCAATAGTTTGACCAAAGCCGGACAGATGAGGGTCATGCTGATTGCCAATGGAGGCCATCGACTTGTACGTCTACCACAGACGGCAATGTGGAGGTATCGAGGAACTGATTCACACCAGTCACAAATTTTCCGACGATGAAGACATTTACGCAGCTGTTCTACAATGGCTGCGTGGACAGGAGCGGGTTTCTATAGTCGGGAAAGTGAGCGACTGTTAAAACATTTCGTGTCTTGCTTACAGAGCTTTGATGACTGTGTTGCAAAAGATTGTCATGTATCTGTGTTTGTTTGAAGTTTAATGCAGCAATCAATATAATATACTTGGCGTGCATAACAACGTGCAACGTTCTTTTTGAAGGCGCTGGAGTGAACTATTTTATGATAGTATTTTATGTCATAATAATTTACTAACATTTTGCGGTACTTACGTAAAAAGTGTTTATATATTTCAGTTGTCAGATTACAAATAAAATATCTAAAGACCATGAAAATAGGTCATTATTAGGAAGTAAAACGAGTTTGATGAATGATGTAGCATATATGAGTCTACTTGCCCTAATACTTTAATGATTCGTAAGAATTTTTGTAAAATTTGTTATTTCAGTCCTATTCGGTCCCAGCATATTTAATTGACAATCAATACAAAATTTTCGTTCGCAAAACCCAAGCTCAGAACCGAGGAGAATAAATAAAGCTCCTGTTTGAAATTTTAGGCTTTCCCGGAGTAATCAGAATCGGAAGTCTCTCACAGGCCTGTATATTACGAAGACCTGCAACCTTGGCATCAGTTTTCAACAGGACTCAGCAGCAGGGGTTCTGATAAGGATGGGGAACAACTGGATCGCCGAAATGCTGAATGAAATTGATTTTACACTCCTGGAAATTGAAATAAGAACACCGTGAATTCATTGTCCCAGGAAGGGGAAACTTTATTGACACATTCCTGGGGTCAAATACATCACATGATCACACTGACAGAACCACAGGCACATAGACACAGGCAACAGAGCATGCACAATGTCGGCACTAGTACAGTGTATATCCACCTTTCGCAGCAATGCAGGCTGCTATTCTCCCATGGAGACGATCGTAGAGATGCTGGATGTAGTCCTGTGGAACGGCTTGCCATGCCATTTCCACCTGGCGCCTCAGTTGGACCAGCGTTCTTGCTGGACGTGCAGACCGCGTGAGACGACGTTTCTTCCAGTCCCAAACATGCTCAATGGGGGACAGATCCGGAGATCTTGCTGGCCAGGGCAGTTGACTTACACCTTCTAGAGCACGTTGGGTGGCACGGGATACATGCGGACGTGCATTGTCCTGTTGGAACAGCAAGTTCCCTTGCCGGTCTAGGAATGGTAGAACGATGGGTTCGATGACGGTTTGGATGTACCGTGCACTATTCAGTGTCCCCTCGACGATCACCAGTGGTGTACGGCCAGTGTAGGAGATCGCTCCCCACACCATGATGCCGGGTGTTGGCCCTGTGTGCCTCGGTCGTATGCAGTCCTGATTGTGGCGCTCACCTGCACGGCGCCAAACACGCATACGACCATCATTGGCACCATGGCAGAAGCGACTCTCATCGCTGAAGACGACACGTCTCCATTCGTCCCTCCGTTCACGCCTGTCGCGACACCACTCGAGGCGGGCTGCACGATGTTGGGGCGTGAGCGGAAGACGGCCTAACGGTGTGCGGGACCGTAGCCCAGCTTCATGGAGACGGTTGCGAATGGTCCTCGCCGATACCCCAGGAGCAACAGTGTCCCTAATTTGCTGGGAAGTGGCGGTGCGGTCCCCTACGGCACTGCGTAGGATCCTACGGTCTTGGCGTGCATCCGTGCGTCGCTGCGGTCCGGTCCCAGGTCGACGGGCACGTGCACCTTCCGCCGACCACTGGCGACAACATCGATGTACTGTGGAGACCTCACGCCCCACGTGTTGAGCAATTCGGCGGTACGTCCACCCGGCCTCCCGCATGCCCACTATACGCCCTCGCTCAAAGTCCGTTAACTGCACACACGGTTCACGTCCACGCTGTCGCGGCATGCTACCAGTGTTAAAGACTGCGATGGAGCTCCGTATGCCACGGCAAACTGGCTGACACTGACGGCGGCGGTGCACAAATGCTGCGCAGCTTGCGCCATTCGACGGCCAACACCGCGGTTCCTGGTGTGTCCGCTGTGCCGTGCGTGTGATCATTGCTTGTACAGCCCTCTCGCAGTGTCCGGAGCAAGTATGGTGGGTCTGACACACCGGTGTCAATGTGTTCTTTTTTCCATTTCCAGGAGTGTATAATGCGGCAGCCAACCTTCGGTGCAATTCATGAATGCCCTTATTTGCTTTACACGAAATAATAGTGTGGTTGTATATAATATGGTTTGTTACTTATAAGTGAATACTCTTGTTAATCTCTGTGTGTATGCTTTTCATTCTCTCTTGAATACTACTTCGTGTGTTCTGACTACGTTTGATGTGTGAAGATTCCTTAGCTCTAAGTACTGAACATATGTGAAACAGCAAATTAATTTAAAACCATTGTATACGTTATTTGCACTATGTTTTCTCTGCATATATGAGTTGACATTTGGACCACGCAGTTTGCAGTATGGCTCAGTAAACCTAAGCGAAATAATGTAGTAATAATAAAATTTAAAAAATGCAACAAAGTAATGGCTGTGTGTGTCTTTGTGTGTGTGTGTGTTTGTGTGTTTGTGTGTGTGTGTGTGTGTGTGTGTGTGTGTGTGTGTGTGTGTGTTCGCTGTCCTACATAAGCCTTCTTCGTATAGCTCCATACTTTACTTCCTCTGCTACCCAGTTGATTAAAGTCGACTTGAGAGCTAATATGAGAGGACTAACAAGAATGTCGTTAGATTAACGACCCCAAGAGGGAATGGAAACCGGTGCATCAAATGTATCTAATGCCTAGCAGTGTCTAGCAGCCCACATCTGATGTCTTAATGAGATACAAAGTATTCTTTGGGTTATGGCTGAGAAAGAAGAGAAGGCCGTGTTGGTAAAGTGGTTAACGCGCTGGAGTTTGATACATCTCGAGGTACTGAGATCCTCATTCAACGGTTCCGCCTGAATTTTATTCATTTTCTCAGTCCACTTTGAGCAGGCGCCGGAATGGTTCACCTGAAAAGGTTATGATCCGTTTATTGGTACAACTTTGTCCGATCCGAACGTCGACGAGACGTCAAAAGCAAATTTTCGTTTCTACTTATCTAGTATATCACAAAGTAGGATAAACTTTGAGCGCGGTTTTAGAAATTCCTTTAATCAGTTGGCAACTTTTTGGATCCTTAATCGATAGCTTGGATATAGAATCAAGTTTGCATCATCTTAATTCCTCCGTTCAGCCTACTAAAAACATTCACTGTTTTATTTAGAGTTGAAAAGCAAAGAATAAAGGTAATGCCTCATAGGGGAAAACTGGTTATCATCGATATCCATCCAAATTTCTTGAGTTCATGTTGTCTCCCTGAGGTACTAGACGTACCCTAGCAGCAGTAACCCTAATCAGTTTCTTTCACTGAATAATTCAATTATGAATCCATCGTCATCAAATATTTGAGACTCAAAAAATAAGTTCTAGTTGCGTTTACTGTATGTCCTTATCCGTGTTACACCAGTTCTCAATTTGCTCCCGTCGCAGAATGAGGAAATTCTGTGGTCTTTCAGCTCTTTTTGTGTAGGCATAGATCTTGTAATTTATATGCACATCACACTTAAGCACGTTTACATAATCATATGTCATTTACGCCTTTCTTGTTATTGATATATCACTGCATCCAAATTAGTACACTGAAGGTTGTAAACTCGGCAACACGCAAATAGAAGTTAGAAAATCTAAATTGTGTCGTTATTGCTCATACTTACTGCCAAACCTCCAGATATCAGAGACTCAGATCGGCACCAAACGTTATGTGTCAATAGAGTACCAACCAAAACACCGATTTAGTTCGTGCTGGGTGCTGTCGTCCAATATAACATTCATAAACGATAATCAAAAGGAACACCGGCACAATCGAGTATAGGAGAAGCGTATATGTGATAAAACGGTACAGAGAGCTGTGGTAGGTGGGTGGGTAAGGCGTTAGCTTCTCGTCTTAAACTTCCCGAGTTCAAAGCCCACTGAGGGCGATTAAAAAAAAAAAAAAAAAAAAAAAAAACAGTTTACGCGTGAAATTGTTATAAGGGATAACATATTCCTGACATGTAAAAGGACGTTTCGGTGTTTGTAGCAATGTTATTTTTGCTAGCCACCATATACCGTTATCCAGGAACAAAGGAAAGTGTAGGGGGTGCAACGAACACAGTTTATTTATTTTCCTTTTCTCTCATTAATACCACCGAGAATAGCAGGTTGATACTCTATCGACACACAACGTTTGGTATTGATCTAACTGTTTCACATCTGGAGGTTTGGGTGTTAGTGCTAAAATGATATGAAAGGGGGGAGGATCACCACATAGAGCCGACGACGATGTAGTTCGGCTACACATGTTGCAAGATCTTGACTTCCAACGCCTAAAGAAACATATGTGAAATATTTCCCTGAACCTGTAAACCACTATAACACGTTCCGAAATACTTCACGTTAATGATAAAGCTAAGCCGAGAATCACAACCAGTATGAACGTTCTTACAACGGACTATTCCACTTCTATCTCCCACTACGTATGGTAATAAGTAGTGGAAAACAAACTACTGATACTGTCAGGGAATAGTGATGATGATATAACAACTGTGTTTTTTTTTATTTACTTATTCTTAGCATTCTTTTCACATGCATCTGACAACGTATTTGCATTCCCTTCCACCTTCTTGTGGAATGAACCCAATCACTTACGGTAATAAGGCAAGTTGGTTCGTACATTCAGAGAAAACTGTTTATTTCATTTGGATGCTCGTTTTGCTATGAGAAGCTGGGACATTCTACACAGTCACTCAAAGAAGTTGCACCCCTTCGATTACCAGTTTTTTATAGGTCGCTGGAGTAAATAGGTAGCTGGAGCAACTGACGGTACCAAGCGATGGGAAAAGAAGCGTAGGTAAATCCAGTTTTCAGAAGAAGTCGCCGGGCAGATTCACATGATAATTTGGCGCTACTGACAACGTCCGTCTGTTGTAGATCTGTGAAACAAGTTTTATGCACACTCATTTGGACGTTTCAACAGAAAGAAATTCTGTAAAAGAGTCTTCTGCAGACAGAGATCTTGACCGACTTAACAAATACATCGGAAGCTGACTCAACCTATAATTATATACCATCGGGATTTTTCTCACTATGCAGGCGTTAACTTATGCACGCTATTTTAAAAAGTTTCAGATATTCTTGCAGGATGTAGTATTATTCAAAACTGAAAGAAGAAAAAAAAAGCGTGTTCGGAAGCAAGAACATGTTGAGATATAGATCGTTAAATACCCCCAGTTCACAGTCTCCGTATATTTACAAGTAAGGCGGCATTCTCACGTGATAGCACAGTAAATTACGGCGGTACGGTCGTGAGGGCTGATGCCATTCCTGCTGCAAACGTGGCTTTGTGGGGTCATGATTGCTTCAGCATCAGTTAATGCACAGCAATTGCAGGTGACAGACTCATTGAGCGAGACACTTATCCAAACAGTTTAACAAGTGCTTTGTATTACCGATTACCAGTCCTATTGCAGAACTGTGTACAGGGGGGCACCATACCGCACCGTTTCTTAAGCGATATTCTTGCCGAGTAGGTCCGGTATCATGTCCCCATCATTCACCGGAGACGAATGTGCCGAATTTCTGGCTGCGGAGGCATTTAAGGTCATCGGTGTATGCCCAGTCCATCAACAAAGTGCGAACGTAACAGGAGCGTGTGACCAACGCCCGTAATGCAATCCGGACAGAGGTAGGTGTATTTGAAAGAGAGTGTGCTTAAGAGAGAAGGACGTCATGATCCGATAAAATCACATGCCGCCCTACTTACCCTGCTGATTTGGACAATACTGCGTCAGTTTGGAATATATGACACTTGCCTTCGAACACCTGTATTTATCCACAGGTAGTGTAGGTGATGATCGTATGTCGCAAAGACTGATCATAAAGAATAAAAATAATTAATGCCGTTAAATGGATGAAAAGTTATGAGGTGCTTTGACCACGAGATTGGTTATACGTCTCTGGAATCAGTCACAATCTTCTTAAGTTCGGACCTTTTTAAAGTTTAACTATCCAACAAACCTGGCTCTTGTTATGGCACAACGGACGCAAGTAGCCAAGAGGTCCACAATGTTCCACCTATTACGCACGACTGAAGTACATACGTATATGAAACAAATGCTACTCTAGTATGTTGTAGGACTGTCGCACAATCAGCTTAACAGCTCATGCACCCAAATTGGTGATAGGAATAATACACAGATGAATGAGAGAGAATGATCTGTATCTGCTTCTGGATTTGACTTTGATGAAGATGGACACGAGCAAGCAGTCCTGACATAGTGACTGATAATTGAAGCAAGATGTATGGAAAATTAAGACAAAAGACAACAGACTAAGCGTAAAAGGGTACCACATGTTCAAAATTCACAGGAAATGTGTAGCCTGTAGGAAAATACGGATAATATAAAATATTTACAAGAAGCAAGAGGAACGAAGAAAATGAGAACCGAGATCGGAGAGCTCTAATTAGACAGGACACTATGGTTCAACCTGTACGTCTTAGAAACAATGAGGGGTGTACAAGAGAAACTCATGAGTTGGATTTGAATTTAAAGTGGAAGATATCAATGAGAGAATTTGTTGATGACATTGCTACCCTCATTGAAAGTTAGGTAGAATTGCAAGATGTGTTGAATGGAATCAATAGTCTAAAGAGCACACACACTAGTTACAGAGTAAACCAGAGAGATTAGAAAGCAATTACCAGTAGGAGAAAGGAGAGCACCGATAAGCTCAAAATAAAAATTGGGTCATGAAGGCCTTCCTGGTCAAAAGAATCCCAGTAGTATAGCACATTGGCCTTAACAGCTAATGAAGAAATTTCTTTGAGTATGAGTCTGGCATGCAGCATTGTATGGAGGTAGTCAAGGATTGTGGGGAAACTGCATACGATGATTATCGAAACGTTTGTCATATGCTGTTACAAAATGGCGCTGACCATTACCTGGACTGTTGAGATAAGTAATAAAGAGTTGAAACGTCCTGACGGATCATACCTGTGTGCCGGGCCGAGACTCTTACTCGGGACCTTTGCATTTCGCGAGTAAGTGTTCTACCGTCTGAGCTACCCAAGTATGACCGAAGTTTGGAAGGTAGGAGACGAGATACTGGCGGAATTAAAGCTGTGAGGACGGGTCGTGTGTCATGTTTGCGTAGCTCAGATGGGTTTACTCCCACGGCTAGCAGTCACCTCGATCGCTTTTACCTTTTCGACTCCTTGTGTGGGCAGCTTCTGGATGTTACTGTGATACCAGCCTGTTTTACTGATCACTGAGCCGTAGCCGTCACGTTTAATTACGAGCGGCAACCGGTTAAATTGTTTCGTCCTCCCTGGCTGCTCAGTATAGCCTATTTGCAGGATACCTCTCTTGGTGTCGCCCAGGAGGACGTAGGGGTTCGCTGTTCTCGTACTATGGACCGGTACTCGTCTATTGGGGCATGGTGGTGAGTGCATGTTAAACCACAAATCCGTAGGGCTCTCATGCGTTTTGTAGCTGCGAAGGTGGCAGACGATCGACGAACGCAAGAGTTTTACTACTCAGTCTTACGTCAACTGTACGATAGTGCTACGCATGCTCCCCTACGGGTTACTGATATAGAGTGCATCAAAGCCAAACTGCGTCAGCTAAAACGCATTCAAATGGAGGGACTGCGGATGAGGTGTCAACCACGTCCCCTTTTAGAAGACGAATTGACGCCACTATACCGCCTAGTGCGTTTACTGGCGCGCCGGAAACGTGTGTGCCTTGCCTCCCTCACGACCGCTGATGTCCGCATGTTCACCTCTCACCGTGACATTTCCGACTTTATTTACACCTATTTTACTGATCTGTACCAGACCCATGTCCCGGCTGAAAACTCTCTCGACGACTTTACATCCTTGCTGCATCGCGTCGTCACTCCTCAATTAAATAAAGCCTTTCTGCGTCCCTTTCACAAGGACGATATATATGATGTTGCTACAGGATCTCAGTCCCACAAGTCGCCTGGATTAGGCGGTATTCCTGAGGAGTTTTATGTTTAATTTTGGCCACTCATTGGTGACACCTTAACGTCAATGGTAAATGAAGTGATGCGGTGAACCTCACTTCCTGCTCCTTTTCAGGAAGTTGAACTGTTCCTCCTCCGAAAACCACAGGTTTTGATTCCCTCCGTCCTATTACTCTCCTTAACTTCGATTATAAAATCGTCGCTCGGGCAATTAATATCTGTCTCTCTAAGCTGCTCGATACCATTATTGCCACCCACCAAAGCTGTGTGCCTGGACGCACGATACTGACTTCTCGAATGTAGCGATGTAATTTCGGTGGCCGCTGCCCAGGTGCTTTACTTTTTCTTGATTTCCAAATAGCGCTTGATCGCGTCAGCCATGATTTTCTAACCAGAGCGCTCACCACTGTCGGATTTAATAATGAACCTCGACAGGTCTTAACTCGTCTTTTTACCGGTATCAGGGTCTCGGTGATTGTGAACGGTGACCCTACCTCCCCCCCCCCCCCCCCAGGATATCGATCAGACGGGCTTTACCCCAGGGAAGCCCTTATCCATGACCCTTTTTGTCTTGTTCTTAGAGCCCTTACTTCGGCGTCTCACCATGCAATTACGTGGCTGGACTGTATTGTGGGAACTATTTTCGGTCCGTGCATACGCCGATGACGTCATGTATTTAGTACGACATGTCGAGGACATACTGA
The DNA here is from genome assembly GCF_023864345.2 of Schistocerca serialis cubense. Lineage (NCBI taxonomy): Eukaryota > Metazoa > Arthropoda > Insecta > Orthoptera > Acrididae > Schistocerca > Schistocerca serialis. The sequence continues at coordinate 6,364,698 of NW_026048462.1, forward strand.
GGCTTAAGGATACCTTGGATTCATTTGGTCGTCTTGCTGGTGCTCGCAATAATGATCGTAAATAAACGTTCCTACTGTTGAGAGGCTTCAATAATGTCGTCATTCCTTAGGCGAAAGTCGTCAATCGCCAAGACCTTAGGGATCTTAGTGGATCGCAATCCGATCAAAATGACGACACTAAATTGGCGTGAGGTAGCGAGTCGTGTTCATGGGGCGATTCTTGAACGTGAACGCCGTTCGCTTAGCCTCCTTCGCAAGGTACGGGCTTTACAAACCTACGTCTTCAGTAAAGTATATTAAGTTTCGCAGGTCCTCCCGCTTCCCGCGATGATGGCCCGCAGACTGAAATTCCTGTGGCGCCGCCATATCTTTCCTGCCCGGTACGAAGTAGTGGCCAGGCCTCGAAAGCTTGGAGGATTCGCTCTTTCCGATATCAAAATGAAGACATCCCTCTTATTTGCCTGCCGCAATGTTTTAACCTGTACGGGGGGGGCTCTGCATTCAGTTACCTCTCGTTTACTTTCCCGCCTCCGGCCGGTCTGTCTGACCCCTCCTGTTGATGTTGGACGGATTAAATACTAAATTGCGGAACATTAGCGAATATTTTTTAATTATCGGTGCTGACATACTTTCTATGACGCATATTAATACGAGCATGCAGTCACTATGTTGTAGTGCTCCATTTTCCCTTTCTTTTGTTCTACTTGCTTCCCCACTAACGTGTCGGAAAACGGTCTGCTCCCATGTTAGTCTTCCTGTATTTCGGATGGAGATGGGTTCAACGTGATATAAGGCAATCCACAGTCTGACACCTACTGGTGATCGTCTTTTTGGTATTGGGCTTCGTCCGACTGATCAGTGCGAGGAATGTCATCAGACTGACACCTTACTTCACAGGCTTGTTGCTTGCAGACGGGATCATTGGCTCTGTTTCCGCCGTCAATTAGCTTTCCCTTACTCGAGGGCCTGAAACTGCTTTCCCAGACGACATTCTCCTACATCCGGACATTTCCTTTTTTCCTTTCCCTCAGACGAAAACAAACACGATTGTCTGGCTCTTGGGTTACTATGTGCACTACGTCGTTGAAGGTGGGAATGAGCCAGATCCCCGCGTTTTTCACCATTATCTGACAACAGCATTTGCCGCGATTCCGAACGCTTTTTGCGAATATGCTTTTTCTTGTGTTTAACAGTCCGGGTGTTGGTTAAGCTCCCCTGTGATCTCTGTTTCTCCCCTTAGCTTGAGTCCCCTCCCTTGTAGCTTTGTTTTGTCACTTTTTCTCTTCCACATGCATATAAAAATCTGACAAGAAGGGCGTGATAATGGGTTAGTCTTCCCCTCTAGAATTTAATAATTGTTTGTGCCTGAACTAATTTGTTGATTTTCTTTTTGCAGCTGATATTAAATCATGATTAGACTATGGTTGTCTCATTTTCATGAAAATACCAAGTCAATCTGAAATTTAAAAAAGATCGAAAGCACTTCCCGCGAAAGGCAAAGGTCCCGAGTTCGAATCTCGGTCCGGCACACTGTTTTAATCTGCCACGAAGTTTCATATCAGCGCACACTCCGCTGAAAAGTGAAATTTTCATTCTGGGATGAACAGTTTGTCTGCAGAAGGCGTCCGGACAGGAATATGTGGAAAACAGAGGCCATAAGAAGACACATTGATAGAACGTGTGTTGAGACACCAGGAAATAGTTTTGTTGACACTAGACGGATCTATAGAGCTTCAAAACTGCAGGGGTAGACAGGGCAAGGAATATGTACGACAGATAATTGAAAACGTTTCGTGGAAGTACCCCTCTGCTATGAAGAGGTTCGCAAAGAGAGAGGTAAGTGGCGTTCTGCATAAACTCAAGCAGCAGACAAATGATATAAAGTAATAGAAACTAAAATTAATATTATGTGATTATACAACAGTTTTGAAGAATCCGTTTCAGAGTTCAACCAGCCAAAAAATACCATCCGAATCAACAATCGCCAACCAACGCTTAGTAGCAAAAGGTTATTGCTTTGGATGTATTTGGATATAACAATGAAGAGAGAGATTAATACACACACATTTGACATCTTCAGAAAGTAAACAGCCACAGACATTATTATACCTGCTTCATCCAGCAACCTGCTGAATCAAAAATTAGCTGCCCTACGACACATGTTATACAGACTAAATAACATCCCACTCAGCAAAGAGAACTATGACAAAGAATTACAAACAGTACAATTCATAGCCACAAAAATGATTACAGCACCCATATAATACAATAACGCAATCAAAAAATTAAAACACAGCTAAAGAGAAATCAAGACATGCAGAGAGCACAGAAACCCACGTACACTACATTTCACATGGAAACACAAAACAATGACACCTATGACATTAATAACAAAAATCATGGTACACTCTTACATACAATCACAAAAGCAACACACAGGATAGCAAAAATACTACGGAAACAGGGATTACAAAGAGCTTACAGAACAAGAAACACACTCCAGTAACATTTACAAACAAGAGACAAACCAGATAAATACCAAGGATCAGGTATATACCAGCTATAGTGCCAAGAATGTAAATCAGTACATCTTGGGATGACAAGCAGGAACTGCAAAGCTAGATATAAAGAACACATAAGAAATTTAAAACGTGAAGATAGCCATTCTACCTTCGCTAAACACCTTATAAAACATGGACAACAACCATCCAACATGGAATGTGACATAACAGTTATCAGAGTGAATAATCACAACAGAAAGCTCCTGACATTGCAAGCGAACTGTCACATACAATGAGCCATTTCAATGGAAGACAAGGTATTCAACGACCAAATCCATATAAACCATAACTCTCTGATCATGGCAGCCACCAAAACTATAGCAAAACCGAAATGTAATCGGGATAATTAATTAATTAATATCCCCCCCCCCTCACCTCCCCCCAACCCCCCCCCCACACACACACATAAAGAAACATGAAGTCACATTTATTAAAAATAATAATAATAATACGTTTACACACAGCAAACCACACACACACATATATTTACTATAAAAAATTACAGTACACACAGAAAAATACATACACACTCGTAACCTCATATTTATTTTAAAAAATCACATTTACTCACAGCAGAATACACACACACACACACACACACACACACACACACCCATGCCCCGGGCGCACACACACACATACCCACACACACACACACACACAGACAGAGAGAGAGAGAGAGAGAACAAATGAAAACATGAAACACAACACAAACAAAGGACAGACAAACACACAACAACAGTTGGTAACGCTACGTACCAAAAACCGCACATATGTTGATCACCAAATGCAAATTGAAAGTGAAACATGTGATGTGACAAATGTGGAACGGCAGAAATCGGCCCACTGGAGTACGAAAACTAACAAATACATCTCCAGGACCACACACATGTGTTAACACAGCTGGAAATCGTAAGCAACACCGAACGATACATTCACAATACGCAACTTGTGCTACAGAAGTTATTTCTAGCCTAAAAAGGAAGAGAAAAACACGACAAAATGTAATATAGCAGCTTATTATATCCATCATGTAATATGTTTATTGTATGTATACAAAAAATGTATTTCCGGCTACTGATGATGCTTCCCAGATAATAAGAGCGAAATGCCTATGGCAATAAACAAACTGCCTTCATTTAGTTGCATAGACCATACATACCTCCACGATCGTAGAGGTAAAATTAAAATAAGTAAGAGTAATTAATTCAGCAGCATGATTGTTACAAATGTCTTTGAGAAATACAATGATAAAATTCACTATTGCATCATCAAAATTAAGCACCTAGTATGGGTACATGAAGAACAAGCAAATTTTGATATATAGGAGAAGGTATTCCGACCAATGGAAGAGAAAGAATGCTAGCAGAATACGATTAACGGAGATGGACTTAGCAATCTACTTAACAAAACTCGTACATAACAAAAAATTGTCTAGGAAGCAAATGTTCAAAAACTCCCCACTACCAAAGATTGAGTTGGCCATAATGCCGATATGCAACAGAAACACTGAGCAAAAAATCAATAAAGGAAAATAAAGAAATGAGGGACATGGAAAGAAAGTGTGATACAAAAACTAAAAACATTTAAAGTAACATGTAATACAAAAGTATACAATTATGCAGAAATAATTACGGACTAAATTAGGAAAAGAAGACTAACGTTGTGTGGGTGCGTACAGAGAGTAAGCTTATAAGAAAAACTTGAGAGGCACCCACATGCCTTGCTCATACTGCGGCATCAAGCAGTCAGGCCTGCAAGATGAGTGGTCTGCCAAGCGAGTGGATTCATTCTTTTTTATCAAGTAACATGAACTTTCGTACAATTAAATTACAAATTATCCTCCTGTATGAATAATACGCAACGGAAACGCATATCTGACTATCAGTAATTTACAGAACTCTGTTCACTACGCACTGGCAATACCACATTTTCTTTTTGTCTTTTATTTAACGGCTTTTGTCAACACGTGGCCGCCGCACTGAATATGAATGGCGCACACATTATAAATTCGGGACATCATGACAACATACAACTCGAAGGAAAAGTCCACCAATCTTTTTCTTTTCACTAACTTATTTATTCCGATAAATTCTATAACCTAAACACACAAATTCTATAACCTACAACAATAACACATGAGAAATTCCGCCCAGTGGGCATGGCTTAACATTGGTGATTCTCTACCTTATGGTCTCGTAATTATTTAACGCTACAGTGCACTTTCTGGATAGGATGGTGGATCTTTTATTATATGTCACACTTCGACTATCACCATCATCATCACGAAACTTTCCTCCAGACCGAGCAGTACAAAAGGAACACGCATAACCCACTAATCTTTTGAAGCTACCTTGCTACTCTCCCATGCAAACCACACATACCCAAATTACATGACATACATCACACTACAACATGGAAAATAATACACTAAATAGTCACAACACTATCACTTTCAGCTTTCCCACTTCAATTAGTATTTATCCCAGTTTCACACGACAGTGCCCCACTTTGTAATTCTACTTTCCTACTATGAACTCTGGAGATATATGCACGTCTTCCTGTGCAATGCCAGCCAAGTGGCGTTGCTGGATAGACGGCCGACTCACCTTGCTTCTCTCTCAGAGTTTGAATCTAGCGTCACACGGAATCATATCACGCAAAGTAATATTAAGAACATATTCATCACACACGCGAGTCCTCAACTGACATCATGGACGGGTACTTCTCTTTGTCTCATACACAGATTGAGACTCACACAGTACTCACCACGTGGAAGTACTCGTCTCTAATTTCAAGTCCTGCACACGCCATTTCTTAAATATTTCAACTTATGGTACACACGCTATTTCTTAAATATTTCAACTTATTGTACACACGCTAGTAATTCAACTTAACTTAAGCACACGGAAGTATTTCAACTTATTGCTACACATGGTTTCATTGTGACCGTTGGTCACTTCCGTAGATTACTACAATCCCATTAATATTACCTGCCTGACATTTAATTCTCCCCACAAAAGTTCCTGAAATGGAGAAATTATTATTTCAAACTACTCTTAAATATTCCACATGCATACCATGTCTCCACTCTGTTGTCTTTACGGAGCACAACTATAACAGGTCTTAACTGCACAAGATCGAGCGGCAGAGTGCCGAAACATGGCCGTTCATCAGGTCCTCTCACACCTTTGCTGAAGTGGGGGAGCACCTTGCTACCGTATTGGTCAGCCACATTTCAGGCGCTCAAAGCTCAGGTAAATTTCATCTCTTTGGTCCCACCAAAGGTGGCCAAAGGATCGTCTCAAAGATGATCATATATTCACATTCACTATCTGCGGTTAGCAGACGATCATACATTCATTCATTTCACAGATCTCACCAAACTGGATGTAGGGATTTATTTTGTGGGAGTGCACACGTGATCAATTAAATAAATAATTTGTAATTCTTTCCCACACTGGTATCCAGTTTCGGTGTATTAATTGAAATTGAGTTATTTTACAAAAAAAAATGTGTTGTTCTGACAAAAATAATGAAGTATGTTGTACCTATTTTCTGTGTCGGGTGGTACTGTACCCTTTCAAACTGAACAGCTTCTTTCTTTCTTGTACTTCCCCAGCATTTATAGCCATCTACTACAGAGTCCCCTATTCGACGACTCATTTTTTTTTTAATTATTTAACTCTGTGAACGACTGCTCTTCCTGATGCTACAGTTATCACAGTAACATAAGGGAGAAAAGCAATGTGCGCCATTTGTCTGAGAATCGCGTAAACTTTGTTCTGTATGTTATCGTATTTGAACAGCTTATGTGTTACGTCATGTGATACGGAATTTGGGGACCAGCATACCATTCGCCTAAACGACCGTGGAAACCACCTAAGACACACCGTCAGGCTGATCCGTGTACCAGCCAAAGGTCGTTACTCTGCCGCGCGAGTTCGATTAGAGTCTTGATCAGCTTCTTGTGCAGTAAGCTAGTGTGCTGCTTCTTATTCGATTTCTCTAGAGTACCTGTGATGTTTCAGATTACAAATCTGTACTGTTCTGAGCATCATCTGTTTCTACGTCCGTCATCTTCAAATGTCATCTGTCATTCCTGTTCTCTTTCTACCTCTTCCTCTAATTCCTTCCACTTTTTCCTATGTAATTCTTTGTTGCAGGCAACTGCTATGCATTCTTTTCAGATTCCTTCGAATAAATTTCCTTCATCACCTATTTTCTTCAAAACTTCCTCATTCTAAAGTCGGTTTCAGAATTCCTCTCCATAGCTACATTTCGAAACTTTCAAATACTTTTTCTTTCTTTTTAACCATCCGTGATTTGCTGCTGTATACACTACAATCCAGACACAAAATTGAGCAAATCCTTTCTTCATCCTCTAGATGTTACTAACTGCGTCACTTTTACAAAAGGCTCTCTTTCCTATAGATATTTTCCTTCTCATTTCGTCCATATAACTTCAGTTCCATGATAAAAAACTTTCACATGTAGAAAGCCTCTTACTTGTTCTCTCTTTTTTCTCTCTGAGAATACGTTTACTGGAGCTTCCTTCATGCCTGTTCTCAGCACTTCCTCTTTCCAGTACTTATCTTCATCCTATACCCTTAGCTCCTTCCTGCAATACTCTTCAACATTTTCTGTAGCTTCTCCTTTCATTCCGCCAGCACTGCTGGTCCATCCTCTTATTTTATAGTCATTCTCCTTTCTCTTCTAATTACTATGCCTCTTGTATCCGCTATGGCCCTACCTAAAAGTTTTTCTCCACATATGTTGAATAGCTTCGGTGACAGTGAGCATCTTTGCCTTACAACTCTTTCAGTGCACATCTGTTCCGACACCAGATTGCCTACACTATCACCTTTTGCTCTGTACACGTCTCCTACATTAACCTTCCATTCTTCCACCTTCCACTTCTTTTAAAAATATCAGCCATGTCTTCTTCCAGTCGACAATGCAAATGTACATCACCTTGTTCATTTATGTCATTCTTTATCTTATCATCCTCATACAACCTATGGCGCCTCTTGTTCTTTTACCCTTGTTGAGCCATACCTGGTTGCCCCCGTTATTTTCCCCAATTTTCCTTTCGATTCTCTGTAGGATGACTCTCGTTATAGCCTTTGTTACTGGACAGATAAAACTAATTGTCTTATATTCTTTGTATTCATTTGTATAGTACTTTTTTGGTAAATGTAGTAGAATAGTCTTAAGTAAATCTTGATACTGCATTCCGATGTCATAAATTCTGTTTACTACCACAGTCAATGTGGCTATCGAATTTACACCTAAGATTTTCAGTGTCTCAGATGGTATTTTGCTAGAGCCCCATGGTTTCTTTACCCGGAGCTCCTGTTTCACTTTCTCCAAAACACATTTCAATATGTTAGGACTTCGTTTTTTTTTTCATTTTCTTCCCCTTCATCTTCCAAATTCAATCTAATGTTATCAGCTTGTACACCATACACCTCTTCCACGTAATCCACCCAAACGTCTATACACACCATACTCACGCGAAGCTGAAAGTTGGCAAGATTTCTAAGACAAAACTGTTCGAAAAAGACATTTAAGAAAATGCAGAGCAGGAGAGAAGAAAGAAAGCGTAACGCAAATTTAATTTGCTAAACATGGTCCTCAGCTCGTCTCTAACGAAAGAAGCGTGTGAAATTTAATATGTTCGAGTGAGCTTCATGTACGACATCTGAATATGGAAGTAACTATGAGATGTGCTTCGTGTGTTTCCATTTAGACAGCCATCATATGGCGACCAGGCGGTGAAACATGTCTGTGTGGAAGTTAGCCGAAAGACGGCAGGTGGTAAGTGATGCTGTAAATGACGGAAGGAACGATGAGCTGGAAGTGTGTAGAAGCCCATCTAGCAGAAACTGAATACTGCTGAAAAGTTGCTTGTATTGGGACTCCTTTCTTACCGTGAGTTCGTATAAGCAATGAAATGACCAGAGATGTGTGCACGTGGCGATCAGTGGCAGATCTCACACAGTTCTCTCTGAGCTGACCTGTGGCTGGGCTACGTAAAACTTTTTCAGGGCTTTTGGTGTGGTGGGAAACCAGGCCTTGGCAGAAACGTGATTGAAATATGCAGTTTCTGCTTTCTAACTCTTGCGGTGAAATTTAGGAGCTGACCGGACGAACGTCTAGGCAAGTCCACATGCTGATTTAATCGATGGGGTCGCATTGTGCCCTTGCAAGTTGGGAACACATGTCTATTAAAATTTTCACCATAAACTTCAGTCTGCTTCCGACGTTTCTTTCACACGCGATGAATTCAGTCACTTTATTGACGACTCATATGAACGAGGATGCAGTCTACCATACAAGCTGGACTTGTTTTTAGAATTAGAATAATATAATCATCTGCACAATTACATTTATATCTAACAAAATAACCTGTTTCGGCTGATATTTGCAACGCTCAGGTCATAAAATACAGTGAGTGGTTACGTGCCACCATTGACAACATGGTTTCCGCAGTCGTGGAACGGAAGCACAGCCTATATTTTAGTATCACTGGAGGCCGATGTCGGCTGGAACCGGTTACTTCATTAGGAATAAATGCGATTGTGCCAGATAATTAAATTACTCTAAAAATAATCATTCACTGTATTCCCTTCTAAATACAAATGGCGGTCTTCCCATTGTTTGTAAACTTTTACGGTTCAAATAAAGAGAAACTAAAACTACCCTCTACCCAGTGTGAATAGCTTTCCCAGCGGTTTTAGTCCCGTTTCCTTCGCTCACCAGTTATCACTTGTTTACACAAACCTATTGCTTCCATTCCGTATTCGCTGTCCTATCTTACATTCCTCCGAAATATCTAAGGAGGAAAGCAGCTAAGGTAAACCTGCTCTCCCATGTACGAAGCGCTACAAGATCCACCAACAATCCCTGTGAAATGATCTGAACCACACTAGGCTGATTCAGAAGGTATCAGCTCCTTCGACGTGACATTCGGGTGACGCCAACGCAGGAACGAATGTACGTACACTCAACAACGCTCAGCTACCTCAAGACCAAACGAAAAAAGTTGATGATTTAAACTACCGTGCCAGATTTGATCGAAGATGAATGGCCGGGTTAATGGAGATGTGGTTACGCTTTGACGAAGTGGGGTTTCCTCTAAACCGTTGGTGACGCATGCGGAGCAAAGGAGGAAACTATGAAATCGTAGTTAATGAGTGAGCACTTGCGGTATTCCATGGCGATCTGATGACTCGGCACCAGGTGACTCTGAGTGTTCTGAGCTAGTTGTCAAGTTTAGACATTTGCATTTTAGAGTAGACACTTTTCGGTGCAAGGAAATCGACACATACACAAACACGTACACACACTAATGGGCATGCAGATATGTGTGCGTAAGTGTGTGTGTGCGTGTGTGTGTGTGTGTGTGTGTGTGTGTGTGTGTGTGCTATCCATATGACAGTAATTTAATGAACATTTCTGTCCGGAAGTCACTCATTAGTTGCTGTGAAGCTAAGTAATTGAATCACATTTAATTTTAAGTTCCCAGTGTAATTAGACGAGCAGCGCACCCAGTGACCACATACAGTACATTTCCTTGGTACAGAATGAAATAATCTGTCCTTGTGTGCCGAATTAATCCATATATTTTATAAAAACGGATAATTGTATCGTTGCCTATATTCCACATCCACTACTAAACCACTGGATCGATTTGATTCAAACTTCGCACTGTCTGGAAAGAAGCGCTGTGGTGTGTAAGAACCACCTATCAATCAGAGAGGTGGGGGTGCAGGTGAAAAGGTAGCGTAGCCCACGACTGACAAATATCTGGGATTTATTCATTCAACATTTAAGAGTGAGAACACTTAAACACTTGGAACAAACTCTATACGTAATTTCAATGTTTATCCCTTACTGCATTTTCATGTAGTGCAGTAAAACAGCTGCATCAAGAATTACATTTCAATTTATGGCTTTTTTTGATAGAAACTCTATTCGTGACACATATCGCGTACAGTATTCACATACCACCGACTGCACTTGCGAAATATACCAATGTACGGCACATAGTTTGTAAATATGATGTCATATACACTGACGTGCGTTAAGAGCATGACGTTTTAGTTTATTGCTACTATAGAACCAACTCTACTCCCAACAGACTTTGCGGACAGTGCGCAAAATACCGTTGAATGAATCTGGAACATTATATCGTAGTACGACTCATTGTTCAGACGATAAGATGTTAAAACGTTGAACTTCTTGAAAAGGAAACTGCGGGGTGAAATTAACTAGGGGTACAAGTCAAATACGGGTACCGATTTGTATGAAATATGTTAAATGTGGTGTCACCGCCAGACACCACACTTGCTAGGTGGTAGCTTAAATCGGCCGCGGTCCATTTAGTACATGTCGGACCCGCGTGTCGCCACTGTGTGATCGCAGACCTAGCGCCACCACAAGGCAGGTCTCGAGAGACGATATAGCATTAAATATATTTGAAAAGTGTGTGACACAAGCTGGAAGTAAAAACTGCTCCTAAATCCAATGTCAACCAAACTTGGTACACATGTTACTTATGTATTATCTCGAAAAAAATTCTGTGGGCCTATGAATCACCAACTATTCTGAGGAGTGCTCACGGAGAGAGAAGGGTGGAGGAAAAGGAGATGGAGAAACAATGAGGGTTAAGGAGTACCACGACACAATTAGAGGACGAGAAGGGCAGACAAACGGAGAGGATGAGATTGAGGGCGTGGGAGATGCGTGAAAAGAGAAGCGGGAGGAAACGAAAAGAGTAAGGGGGTGAATAATGTGAAGAGTAGGAGGGGGAAGGAGGAGATGCGTTGAAAAAAGGAGGGGGGGTAGGAATCTAAGACGGACGGAGTTAGGTACAGAGAAAGTGGACACAGAAGTGGAGGAGGAGTGGGCTAACACAACACTAAAATAAATACATAGCCAGGCATTTCGAGGTGTTCAGTTTGTATGATTAAAATTCGCTATCACTGGCGTATTTTGTTTTGTTTGATCTTCAGTATATTAATATTGGACTGCATGCTAAACAGACTACAGACACATATGCACTGCACATGTGATTCCTATAAGGAACAATATTCACAGATGCAACGTTGTTCTGTTCCATGTCAGTAACCTTTCAGTTGGCCTATCCTGCTAACATTAATCATATCACGTAACATAATACCTAATGCTGCCTTACAGTTGGCTGACCATGCCCGGATATTTTAACTAGCAGTTAAATACAAGTGAATAATAATCTCACTATGTGTACTAGAAGAAAAGTGATATTTATAAATAAGTAAGCTCCATTCACTACATGTCTGCCTCATACTGCATAGGAGCGATCAAAGCTGGATGAACTGCTTGAATGAATATGGGCCGGTAGAATGTTACTTTCAGGTAGTTTACAGGTTGAGTGCGTTGTGAGACGTGGATAGCACGGTCTAAGAAGTTAGAACGATATGTTTACGCAATGTGTATGCATGAACATACAGTTATAAATGTCCCCGTTCGTAGTCGCTAATTATAACAATATGCTACTTTTGTGCTGTAACATATAACTATAATCAGCGGTGGAAACATATTTGCGAACACCGACCGTGTGCGGCTGTTTCTTGTTGGATCGTCTGATCAGTCGGACGTTGCATTGCAGAGGAGAGTAAATGCCTATTCAAAATATAGTTATTTTGGATAGCTCAACATGAATTTCCTAAGGGACCGTAGTTTATCACGCATTTACCAGTAGAATATGGCGCGGAGAAAATATTTCGCCGCATGCAACTTCCGTCCGAACTCGATGAAAGAATTCGTGACTGAAAACTCTCTATTTGGCAGAAACATAAAGAAAATTAAATAATTTCATGAAGAAGTGAGACATAGATTCTATATTAAATGAATAGTCCATACACCAGTTCCATTTAACTCTGAATTTATGGCAATTAATAGACGAACTTACACTGCAATGAAGGATTTAACATGGATGCCGTTTTGACTGGCACTTCTCGTAATAAAAACAATTCCTTTGACATTTTCACATACACGTCGCACAATAAATCTACTGCTAGGCACTTTTAGTATTACACATTTACTTTACACTAGAACAATATTATTTTTAACAATAATAATACGGCGGCAAGACATGCGCGTCCGACACAAGTTACAGGAGACAAGAGAAGATTGAGTAACTGTTCATCGAGAATATCTCGTACCTCAAAAAGAAATGTGTAAAAGTGTTCTTCTTCGGTCCGTTTTTCGCGCCGCGGTTTTCAAAGTCAATAACTCACTGCATCTCTGACGGCGCTTCGACAATAAACAAGTTACGTCACAGGTCGTTCACCTTTTACATTCTCGCACCAATATTTGCTAACTGTGGCTGTTGCCGAGCGACTGCTCGATTAATGAATGATTTAAAATGATAAGGCAATCACATAATGTTACATTGCCTTCCACGGGAATCTTGGAAATCAAGGAGATTACCAAGATTCACACGTCGCCGTTAACATTATGGGATTGAGTACTTTACAGATTTACATTGATCAAACACAGTATTCCTGTCATTTGGTTATTAAGATTACACAAATATGGTGATCTCTCATTCATAGGTAAAGATACACAATAAATTTAAAAACTAAGACAGTAAATCTACGAAGTTTACAATGGAGATTATACATTATACTCATTACAGTCTTTTTTTTTTTTTTTTTTTTTTTTTTTACAGAGTTCATAACGACCATCCTTGTGGCCTCAAGTTATTGTCCAGAGCTCATACGCTCTTTGCTCCTGAAAGAAAACACACAGGATTCATCTTTTTATACACACATAATTCTCACACATGGAATATCTCACACGTGTCCATTTTTATACACATATACTTCTTACACATGGAATTTCTCACACGTGTCCATTTTTATACATATATAATTCTCATACATGGAATTTCTCACACGTGTCCATTTTCCATTGCTCACTATTGTTATGATTTTTACGCTTTCATTGTTTGTGTATTGACAGGTAAGTTAAAATTTGATTCTTCTCCAGGTGAAGCTTATGCCTTGAGAAGTTGGATCGCTACTTTGCGGTCTCCGAGTACAAAACTTTTCATCAGCTCTGGCGGGCGAGTCTTACTCGCACGTTACGTACACACGTTACATGTAACAAAAAATAAAAATACCCATTAGTCTAAAAACTAAGCTTAAATCTATTTTAGGACTTGGGATTCATAGGAATTTGACTTTGTCACTATTCGCGTGTGGTTTGGCTGTTCACATTTAATCCACGGGATATAACATTAGCATAGTATGTGATATGTTGTGAACTCTTATAAGAGCCTTTTATTTTGGGAACGGTTTTCATGGAAAGTCCGTTTCGTCGAACTGCAGCGGGAGTGCTGTGCAAGTACATCACTTTAAATTTAACGCGTTTGTTGCGTCGATGGACGTTGACACAGACTGATTGTTAGAGCTGAATCGCAACTCGAGGCGCTCTCCAGCCTCCACGCGGTACTTCGGCTTTTCCGCGCACGGTTCAGTGAACACGTTTCGTCGATGGTGTTGTGGTTTGCTGAGCTGGTGCGGAGGGACGAGGATTACCAGGGACAGAGACTCCATTGAAACCATCCCTGTCTCCACATTTTCCAGCCGATTTCGAAGATTTTAAGGTAGGCTAGCGCTCGCACTTTGCAAAGCAGTTAACACACTTGGTTTCCGATGCACTGCACGTAATCACATCACCGCCTTCGGTTACACAACCGGACTATCATTGTCCGTCGGCCTATCTGCACGTTTAACACTTTTCATCTTCATCGTGAATGAAATTATCACTTACTTATAACAACGATGCGTTGCTTCGTGTCTGTGGCAGACTTCCATAGCATTTTAAGCCTTCACGTATACACTACTATGTACACAATTTTTTTACAGTTTATAATCAAATAGTTTGTCTCACTTTGAAGCTTGCTAATTGAGAGCTTCGATTATCATGTCTATTTCAATTTCTGTTACTTTGTTGGTAACTATCTTTAACATTTCGCTTTACATTGTTCATCATCTTTCTCTAAGACTAATTATGCTTTTAGTTCACAGTCACAATACATTAGTTTCTCCGATCTGTTAGCAATTATTATTATTTTAATTCATTTCAATCGTTCTTTCTATTTGTTAGATTCATTAAAGTTATCACTGTCATTTCAAAAAAAATTCTCTTTTTACTAGATGTGACGATCAATCAGTCACATTTGATCGCCCTCTCACATGCGAACAGAACACCATTCAAGAAAATATTCAAATTCCTTATCGCGATCTCGGTTTTCGTCTCGGATTGACTTTAAAAGGACAAATAAATACATTTCAAAACTAGCTTTCCCCGATTTCGTTCACGCGTTTCCTTTTGAAAATCGTATGTCAAACCAGCCTTCCAAGTCAACCGCATTTCTCAATCTGTGACGTCAAGTCTACGGGACGGGTTTAGGCGGGTTAGGGTATTTACACAAATTCAGAAGAAAGACATAGATATAATAGTACATAGAAGAAGAAACCCCCCCCATGAACCATGGACCTTGCCGTTGGTGGGGAGGCTTGCGTGCCTCGGCGATACAGATAGCCGTACCGTAGGTGCAACCACAACGGAGGGGTATCTGTTGAGAGGCCAGACAAACGTGTGGTTCCTGAAGAGGGGCAGCTGCCTTTTCAGTAGTTGCAAGGGCAACAGTCTGGATGATTGACTGATCTGGCCTTGTAACAATAACCAAAACGGCCTTGCTGTGCTGGTACTGCGAACGGCTGAAAGCAAGGGGAAACTACAGCCGTAATTTTTCTCAAGGCCATGCAGCTTTACTGTATGATTACATGATGATGGCGTCCTCTTGGGTAAAATATTCCGGAGGTAAAATAGTCCCCCATTCGGATCTCCGGGCGGGGACTACTCAAGAGGATGTCGTTATCAGGAGAAAGAAAACTGGCGTTCTACGGATTGGAGCGTGGAATGTCAGATCCCTTAATCGGGCAGGTAGGTTAGAAAATTTATAAAGGGAAATGGATAGGTTGAAGTTAGATATAGTGGGAATTAGTGAAGTTCGGTGGCAGGAGGAACAAGACTTCTGGTCAGGTGACTACAGGGTTATAAACACAAAATCAAATAGGGGTAATGCAGGAGTAGTTTTAATAATGAATAGGAAAATAGGAATGCGGGTAAGCTACTACAAACAGCATAGTGAACGCATTATTGTGGCCAAGATAGATACGAAGCCCACACCTACTACAGTAGTACAAGTTTATATGCCAACTAGCTCTGCAGATGACGAAGAAATTGAAGAAATGTATGATGAAATAAAAGAAATAATTCAGATTGTGAAGGGAGACGAAAATTTAATAGTCATGGGTGACTGGAATTCGAGTGTAGGAAAAGGGAGAGAAGGAAACATGTAGGTGAATATGGATTGGGGGACAGAAATGAAAGAGGAAGCCACCCGGTAGAATTTTGCACAGAGCACAACATAATCATAACTAACACTTGGTTTAAGAATCATGAAAGAAGGTTGTATACATGGAAGAACCCTGGAGATACTAAAAGGTATCAGTTAGATTATATAATGGTAAGACAGCGATTTAGGAACCAGATTTTAAATTGTAAGACATTTCCAGGGGCAGATGTGGACTCTGACCACAATCTATTAGTTATGACCTGTAGATTAAAACTGAAGAAACTGCAAAAAGGTGGGAATTTAAGGAGATGGGACCTGGATAAACTGAAAGAACCAAAGATTGTACAGAGATTCAGGGAGAGCATAAGGGAGCAATTGACAGGAATGGGGGAAATAAATACAGTAGAAGAAGAATGGGTAGCTTTGAGGGATGAAGTAGTGAAGGCAGCAGAGGATCAAGTAGGTAAAAAGACGAGGGCTAGTAGAAATCCTTGGGTAACAGATGAAATATTGAATTTAATTGATGAAAGGAGAAAATATAAAAATGCAGTAAGTGAAACAGGCAAAAAGGAATACAAACGTCTCAAAAATGAGATTGACAGGAAGTGCAAAATGGCTAAGCAGGGATGGCTAGAGGACAAATGTAAGGATGTAGAGGCCTATCTCACTAGGGGTAAGATAGATACCGCCTACAGGAAAATTAAAAAGACCTTTGGAGATAAGAGAACGACTTGTATGAATATCAAGAGCTCAGATGGAAACCCAGTTCTAAGCAAAGAAGGGAAAGCAGAAAGGTGGAAGGAGTATATAGAGGGTCTATACAAGGGCGATGTACTTGAGGACAATATTATGGAAATGGAAGAGGATGTAGATGAAGATGAAATGGGAGATATGATACTGCGTGAAGAGTTTGACAGAGCACTGAAGGACCTGAGTCGAAACAAGGCCCCCGAAGTAGACAATATTCCATTGGAACTACTGACGGCCGTGGGAGAGCCAGTCCTGACCAAACTCTACCATCTGGTGAGCAAGATGTATGAAACAGGCGAAATACCCTCAGACTTCAAGAAGAATATAATAATTCCAATCCCAAAGAAAGCAGGTGTTGACAGATGTGATAATTACCGAACTATCAGCTTAATACGTCACAGCTGCAAAATACTAACACGAATTCTTTACAGACGAATGGAAAAACTAGTAGAAGCCAACCTCGGGGAAGATCAGTTTGGATTCCGTAGAAACACTGGAACACGTGAGGCAATACTGACCTTACGACTTATCTTAGAAGAAAGATTAAGGAAAGGCAAACCTACGTTTCTAGCATTTGTAGACTTAGAGAAAGCTTTTGACAATGTTGAGTGGAATACTCTCTTTCAAATTCTAAAGGTGGGAGGGGTAAAATACAGGGAGCGAAAGGCTATTTACAATTTGTACAGAAACCAGATGGCAGTTATAAGAGTCGAGGGACATGAAAGGGAAGCAGTGGTTGGGAAGGGAGTAAGACAGGGTTGTAGCCTCTCCCCGATGTTGTTCAATCTGTATATTGAGCAAGCAGTAAAGGAAACAAAAGAAAAATTCGGAGTAGGTATTAAAATTCAGGGAGAAGAAATAAAAACTTTGAGGTTCGCCGATGACATTGTAATTCTGTCAGAGACAGCAAAGGACTTGGAAGAGCAGTTGAATGGAATGGACAGTGTCTTGAAAGGAGGATATAAGATGAACATCAACAAAAGCAAAACAAGGATGATGGAATGTAGTCTAATTAAGTCGGGTGATGCTGAGGGAATTAGATTAGGAAATGAGGCACTTAAAGTAGTAAAGGAGTTTTGCTATTTGGGGAGCAAAATAACTGGTGATGGTCGAAGTAGAGAGGATATAAAATGTAGGCTGGCAATGGCAAGGAAAGCGTTTCTGAAGAAGAGAAATTTGTTAACATCCAGTATTTATTTAAGTGTCAGGAAGTCATTTCTGAAAGTATTCGTATGGAGTGTAGCCATGTATGGAAGTGAAACATGGACGATCAATAGTTTGGACAAGAAGAGAATAGAAGCTTTCGAAATGTGGTGCTACAGAATAATGCTGAAGATTAGATGGGTAGATCACATAACTAATGAGGAAGTATTGAATAGGATTGGGGAGAAGAGAAGTTTGTGGCACAACTTGACCAGAAGAAGGGATCTGTTGGTAGGACATGTTCTGAGGCATCAAGGGATCACCAATTTAGTATTGGAGGGCAGCGTGGAGGGTAACAATCGTAGAGGGAGACCAAGAGATGAATACACTAAGGAGATTCAGAAGGATGTAGGTTGCAGTAGGTACTGGGAGATGAAAAAGCTTGCACAGGATAGAGTAGTATGGAGTGCTGCATGAAACCAGTCTCAGGACTGAAGACCACAACAACAACAACAACAGAAGAAGAAATCTAGCAAACAACTCCTTGTTCCTTATGACTTAGAAATTAATTTCCCTTTGCGCCGTACGTCTGCGTACACGCTCCAATTAAGAACTAGTTGGGTTGTTTTGCCGGCTGTTTCATTGTCATTTTAATCTCGCCTTGACGCCTGCTTGCGCTACACTGCATTGACCTCTATATATGACCTTAAGTCATCATTGCTTTGTCCTTGCCACTTACGCTCTTATACTTGGTATTTATTTCACTTATGGCTTTGAATGTATCTGTCCTGCGTATTGCAATTACAATTAATGCTACTTTGTTTATCTAGCTGAAGGATAGCGCTTTCGTGGTCATGTTGGTACTTACAAGTAACTCACATGCTTCGTAAACATTACGTTATTTTAATGCAGAGATGAACCTGTTCCAGATTTCTATGTACATTGGAACTTAATCTAGACATAGCTGACTTATAAACTAGTTACTAGTTTTCCTTTTTAGTGGGATCAGGAACCAATAATTGTCAAGCGATCCTTGTCCTTGACGAAAATAAATTTCGTTTCTGGATCATTGCTCCTTGAACTTAAAAAAAAAATTCTTACATACTATGTTTTATTTTCACTTCTTTAGCATTTCATATCGCAGAAGCCGGCTTGTTAGGCACATCCTTCGCTTTATATTTCATTTTTCTCTCTTAAATATTATCTCCTTAAAACTAGAGTTCTTGGAGTTGATCACTTTCTTTGTTAAACAAGAATTTTTTTTATTTAGCAGCTTGTCTGTACTTAAATTATGGCTCAAGATAACATATTTTAAATTGTCTGCTGTATAGCAAGATAGGCTCACTGTCGTGTAATTTATTCTAAGCATTTTTTTTTAACGAAGTCAGATCAGTTGTCACTTAGTCACTAGCGGCTAACCTTCTCTTGCCATTATAAAGCTTTCCTTTTGACTTATTCTGTAGCATGATATTTTTTGAAGATCACAGTGATGGTATAACCCTTTAATTTTTCCATTTGCGGGATCAGAAATCAGATAACAACCTGTATGCGGTATACGAAGGATCTAGTAATGTCCCTCAAAAAGACTTTGCCATTTTCGATTTTTGTGTAAGAGCAATGATGGCTTAAAGTGTGATTTTAGCAAGACCTTTTCGCCTACTTAATAAGTTAACACCTTATTATTATGTTTGTCATACGCCTTCTTGCGTAAATTGGCTTGGGTGGTCAACGCTGTTCGAGCTTGTCTTATTCTGGCGTCTAAACTAGCACTTGTGTTGTTACACTTAGGAATTGAATTGACCTTGAACATCCTTGGACGGGTAATGTTGGAATTTTAATTAATATACTAATTTGCTTATAGAAACATTAGGACATAGCATTAATACTTGCATGTGTATCTAGGATTACAGTCGTCAAGATTCCGGCAATAGGAAGTTTTGTCATAGCTTGCACTTGGTCATCTATCGGTTCATCACCGTCAGTCGTCCCTTTCTCTTGTAATAATTCTTGTCTCATGTCAATCCCGTCATTGTATCTCAGTACAAGTACGTCATGGTTAGTCTCTCCGTCGAAGTGGTAGCCCCCATTCAGTCTCACAGCATCACTTAGGGAGCTTTCAGATGCTGAACTTAGTTTTCCTGCTTGTGTGGTTTTGATTGGCCTTCATCATTAGAAAGTTCGACCAATCTGACATTGTGAGAACACTGAGGAACAAAATTACTGTTATGCACAAACCTCGTGTCAAAATGTTGCTGCGTTTGTTCTGGTGTCCAATACGTGTTACTGTCTTCCGCGTTTGAGAAAAATACAGGGGAATTGTAATGCCTTCGCGGGGTCTGATGATTTTTATTACTATTATGATTTCCGGAATTGTTACTGTGAAATCCACCTTCACACAGTGGTTTGCCGTTAAACTGTGTGTTTCTGTACATTCCCTGCGCTTGATTTTTACTAGGCGCGGAGTTGTAATGGTATGAGTGGGCGTTATCAGCTGTTTGTTGCTGCCCGTAATCTGAGTGTTGGCTGCGCGAGTACGGTGCATACCATTGCGATCCGCTCTGCTGTTGCCAACCTTTTTGACTGAAACCGTTTCAAAACCTCTGCTTGTACGATTGATTGCCGTACTGGTTACCAGTCGTGTTATACACGGGATTGAATCGGTTGTGTTGATTATGTCTATTCCTTTTGTGCGGATACCCACTGCCTTTATTTCCGTTTTGCCAATCGTTACTATTTTTTGAACCGTTCCCTGGCTTTTCATAGCCGTTACTGTCGTAATGTTGTGGCCAAGAATTGTACGGAGTATTCCGCGGTTTGTTAGCTCTCATGTCCTATGTCCTCATAGATCAGGTCTAGGGAATCTAATATCGACAGAAAGGTATCTGGATCATCATCTGATATGGCTATCAGCTTTTCACGAATCGAAAAGGGTAATTTAGACTTGAGAATCATAATTACATCTTTACTATTGATAGGGTTATCCCAATACCTAATTTTGCCAAGATATTTTTCGAAGTACTTTCTCAGGCTACTATTCCTGGGGTCAAATCGTTCTGCATTATAGACTTCTTTACGAAGGCGCTTCTGAACACCTTCGCTCCAAAATTTGCTGAGGAAACTGTGCTCAAACTCCTCATATGTTCGACACTTATCAACAATTTCTGTTCCCCATATTGCCGATTCGCCACCTATATATCCGGTAACAAATTGGATACGCTGTCTATCAGTCCACGAATTTGGAAAAATGCCGGAGAATCCACGAAGAAAAACAATTGGGTGGATATTTCGTTTTTCCGGGTTAAAGGTTTGAAAAACTCGATGCTTTATCATGCTTTCTTCCTTCATCATTTTTACTACTGAGTAAGATTCTTGGTTTCGTTGACTAACTGGAATATGTGGTGGTGAAGTGTGTTCATTAGATACAACACGTATTCGGAATTGCCGAAATAATTCATCTTCTTCCTCTCAGGCTAAAGAGTTAGGATAATTCGGTCTCTGTATTCGGGAACTACTACTCACTTGTGCCTTCAGGTTATTTAGCTGTTCCGTTACCTCTTGCTTCCAATTTGGTAATTCTTGCTGAAGGGTACGCCTGATGCTACCGATTTCAGACATTACGGTATCTCCGGAGCTTCCAGGAGCTGACAAGATACCAATAGTGGTAGCTTTCACAGTCTCTACTAGGTCTTTGTTAGTTTTATCTTCGACAAATTTGTCCTTTCCAGCAATCCAGTTCTCATACTTTTCTCTAAATTCTCTGTCATGACTATCTAGCCTCTCCTTTACTTTCGTTTCCGTTTCCAGAGTCAAGTTTGACATTCCCTCGGTTAGTTTTTCTACCTGTGTAGTTACTCCGTCTAATCTGTGATTAAACGTGGTTACGGTGGAGTCAAGATTCTTGGTTGCGTTTCGGATGTCAGCTGTCTCGCTTTGCGTGGTAGCTAAAGTGTCATTCAGTTCGAAAATTATTCCACTTCGCATTTGAGTAACAGCATCCTTAACTTGCTTTGCTACTTCTTTGGCTACGTTTTCTCTAACAGTTTTTATTTCTTGGCTTACTGTCGAAAGTTTATCTTCAATTACCGTTGAAAGTTTATCTTCAAGCGAGGCTAACATTTGTCTATTTTCGTCTTTCAAATCATTTTTAATGGAATTCACCATTTGGCGATTTTCCTCTTTCAATTGGCGATTTCCGTCCTGCATCATTTGACTTATTTGACTCAGTAGCTGTTTGAATACATCGTCTGTCACTACCCCTGAATTGCTTTCACCTGCCTCCCTTGTAACCAGTATATGGCTACGACTACAAGTGGCAGAAACTATGTTGGCATTGTCTAGTTCAGTACCGGTAACATTATGGTGTGAGGCACCAAAGTCCGTAAGATTTCCCACTTCACTTTCAACAATCGTTTCAATTGGTGTCTCAGCCCTACTAATTATCGTGCGGGACCGTAAGCAACGCGACACTTCACTCGTTTCATTCTGTTCATTTGAATCTAGTGATGACATTGTATCGTCTGCCATAGCTCACTTATTTACAAACAGTAAGTCAATGAAGTTCGTTTGAGCTACGGCCGTCAGCTGTCGACAGAGATGTAATTTATCGGTTGCGAGTCGGTTGTCACTGTTACGTCACAAGATCGGAATGTCGGGAGTTGCACGTCACGAGAACAAGAGACTATTCTGGACCGTAAAGAAAGTATGGCTGCACACTGGTCAAAATAAATGAAAACTAAGGCTGGTCAGCTCCGTGAACAGGCAACGGACATTTAAAAACAAATGATATGCAATACACAACAATGTAATTTAAACATTACTTAAAGAAATTACCAGTCTACTAAATGCAATCTACTGAATTCAAAGCAAATTTTACTGCAACTACTAAGGTCGTCACAAATTGATTAGTGTCGGCTGAAATTAAGGAAGCTTGGCTACTGCTAACGAAATTTTAACTTACGTTGTTGATGACTGCCTTGGGCATTGCAACTAGATTTTCGGACAAATTCTGTTCCAAAAATAAACTCTCTCTTCCGTAATTTTCTCTGAATATCTCGTTCCTTTCGCTCAATGGAAATATTATTGGATGGCGTTTGATGTCATGTAACAAATAAAAAGCACAAGATTAGCTACAATTCTTTATGTATTTACCCACAATGCGTGTCTTATAGATATTTTTATTCCTTTCAGTTTTTTTTTTTTTTTTTTTTTTTTTAATTCGCGTCCCTGTTCTGGCTCCAATTATAACGATATGTTTACGCAATGTGTATACGTAAACATACAGTTATAAATGTCCAAGTTCGTAGTCGCTAATTATGACAATATGCTACTTTTGTGCTGTAACATATAGCTATAATCAGCGGTGGAAACATATTTGCGAACGTCGACCGTGTGCGGCTGTTTCTTGTTGGATCGTCTGATCAGTCGGAAGTCGCACTGCAGAGGAGAGTAAATGCCTATTCAAAATATAATTATTTTGGATAGCTCAACATGAATTTCCTAAGGGACCGTAGTTTATCACGCATTTACCAGTAGAATATGGCGCGGAGAAAATATTTCGCCGCATGCAACTTCCGTCCGAACTCGACGAAAGAATTCGTGACTGTGAACTCTCTATTTGGCAGAAACATAAAGAAAATTAAATAATTTCATGAAGAAGTGAGACATAGATTCTATATTAAATGAATAGTCCATACACCAGTTCCATTTAACTGAATTTATGGCAATTAATAGACGAACTTACACTGCAATGAAGGATTTAATATGGATGCCGTTTTGACTGGCACTTCTTGTAATAAAAACAATTCCTTTGATGTTTTCACATACACGTCGCACAATAAATCTACTGCTAGGCACTTTTAGTATTACACATTTACTTTACACTAGAACAATATTATTTTTAACAATAATAATACGGCGGCAAGACATGCGCGTCCGACACAAGTTACAGGAGACAAGAGAAGAATGAGTAACTGTTCATCGAGAATATCTCGTACCTCAAAAAGAAATGTGTAAAAGTGTTCTTCTTCGGTCCGTTTTTCGCACCGCGGTTTTCAAAGTCAATAACTCACTGCATCTCTGACGGCGCTTCGACAATAAACAAGTTACGTCACAGGTCGTTCACCTTTTACATTCTCGCACCAATATTTGCTAACTGTGGCTGTTGCCGAGCGACTGCTCGATTAATGAATGATTTAAAATGATAAGGCAATCACATAATGTTACAAAGTCCCGCAGGCAGGGGCGATGGCAAGGGGGGGGGGGGCTAAGGGGGCTATAGCAGCCCCCCCCCCTTAATGGAGTACCATTTTATACTGGATAAACTGAGTTCAGAAATTAGCGAATATATTACTTCTACAGATTCAATCCTTTTTTTAAATAATTATGTAGCAATATGGGTTGCAATGTATTTCAAACACATTTTAACAAAAGAATAAGAGCGGCAAACAGCTTACTATCTAAACCAATAAGTATCATTTAACTTATAGTGGGCGACTTATTATTTATTAATATCCACTGGATGTATATTAATGTACCACTTACAATAATCATGAAAATTAAATATGCCAGGTACGCCTACCAACACTTAAATTACTAACCCCAGACAAAAACTTCAAAATCGCCGGACATCTGAGTCCAATCGTATTATTTTCCCGGGCACATACATTCTGCAGACGCGTTGTAGTGCTGGCAACGCCAGAGGGTGCGCGCTACCTACCGACCAATAGACATAAACTACACACGATAGTTACAGGAATGTGTGAAAGTGCATTATAGGGACGTTCATGTTGAAACATAGTACGCGTTTGTAGTAAGGAATATGAACGTAAATTAAGGCTGTTTTAATACAGCTCAATCAGTAGAAGGCAAATGATATATAATTATTCTTTTGTCTGGCGAGCGGGGCAACGTCGGGGTGTATACGATCGCCGATTGTTGGCGGCTTCTCATTACCTCAATAAAGAAGTAAGGAAAATACAGGGTGTTCCAAAACAATCTTTACAACATTGATCATAGATATTTCAGAAACGTGTTAAAAGGTGATGTTTCCTTTATATATACAT
Organism: Schistocerca serialis cubense; assembly: GCF_023864345.2. Taxonomy (NCBI): domain Eukaryota; kingdom Metazoa; phylum Arthropoda; class Insecta; order Orthoptera; family Acrididae; genus Schistocerca; species Schistocerca serialis. The sequence continues at coordinate 6,389,633 of NW_026048462.1, forward strand.
AAATGTAAAGGGCAGCCTCCGATACTAAATTTTAAAAACCAACCAAAAATTGATATGATAACCGTAAAGTCCGAAAGAGAAAGTAAATAAAATAACTCAAACCCAGAAACTGAGTGTAAAATTCATATAACGACTGCAACCGAGTGAAGAAACCGACTGCACGAAAAAACAATCGACTGACCAATTGATTGTTAAAAACAGTCAATGGTCCTTCCAATGCTTCCTCGTGCTGTCAGCGAACACCTGTTTTCAGAGTACGATTATTGATATTATTGAAGTGTGTAACTGTGTAGTGTGACCGAATCATGTGTCGCGAACTGTCAACATTTTTCTGAAATAATAGTGTATTAGAGATTGGAGTGAGCGTTTAAAGACATTGCTGCAATGAATCGCAAGCTAGCGGATTATTTTGGCAAACCTGAGCATAGGGCCAAAAACTCGTAAGGAATCTGAAGCTTGCGCTATAGAACTGAAACCGTCACAGGCATGTGCATGCAGAGACTACAATTCCGACAGCACAAAACAATTGGTAAGAGTCATATCTTCTTAATTTTAAATAACACTTCCTTCATGTTACTGAAATTTTTTACTAGTAGTTATTAGTTTAATTATGTAGGATTAGCGTTATTATGTTTAATCGATAACTAATGATAAGAATACGACTGCTTGAAAACATAAAAAGTGAGGTCAATTTTTGAAGATGCCATTCGTCTATAAGGAGGTAAAATATTTTCTGCACAAACCAGCATTATTTAATTATTTTGTACTGAAAAATAACACTTTATTGTTGTATTTTTTTTTACTAAAGCTGGCCATGCGTATTTTTTGTATTAATAATATCGACAAAATTTGTAAGATGTGAGATGGTGGTTGTTTATTCTATGACTGAGGACACAACTGTGTATGCTGTAATGACATTTGTTTAATGTTGCAAACTTTTCAGAGATATACACGCTTTTACACAGTTTACAATGTACCAATGTTAAAGACAGTTGTGAAAATGATGCATCTTGTCCTCTGAAATTTAACTAATCCTAAGCACAACAATATAAAATTTTAACTAGAACTTTCTTTACAAAATTATTCTTACAATTACGTTATGATGTTGCTTAGTACTACGACAAATCATCCGATTCCGTTTCAAAGTTCGGTTCTATTTAGGATGAAAATCAAGTCTACGGAGGATGGTTAGTTTTGTGACAAGTTGAGCAAAAGATTACCCAGGGTCGCTCGAGTTTACAGTGGACACAAGCTGGTGAACCAACAAGTTTACGCCTCTGCATGCGGTATTTACCTTTGCTGTGATGAGCTACCATATGCATTGCCGCTCTCTGCCTCTGAAATTCCTATAATAGCTTATTAAACCGTTGCTGAATTTTTCCCTATGTTTCTCGTTATGCGAGAAATTAAATACTCATCCCTAGCCTCGGAATATGGCAATATACACGCGCATGGCTGGAGCAGCGTGCATATTATGATGCCCTCTGAGTTCTCTCAAGAACAATTAACTGTCTGGTTCGTTTCTCCGCTGTTGGAGCTAATTCCTAGCTGGACGTCAGCCGCTGTGAACGCAGTGTTCACACAAATTCGTCCTCTGCGTCGTACAGAGCGCTATGCTCCCCGTTCTGCACTTGACGCCTGGTCAGAGAAGAGTCCTCGAAAATTTCCGCCTTGTCTTTCTCGTAGCCGAACTGTCTCCCCACCTTGGTTCTTTCATTCTCCGTGTAACGGCTTTTTCGACCAATAGGGTCTGCGTCACCTGGTCGGTCGGTCGTTGTCGCGCCTTGGGACGCGCCCTAAGTGCTTTCCGTGGTACCCCTGTGGTGTGGCCTTCTCCTCTCCTCACAGTTGCTTCCAAATCAAAACGTTGTTCCTCGCTCCTTGTCTCATCTTCTGCTCATAGACATGCATCACATGATCGGTGTGTTAATACCGTCGATTGAGTGTCATCCCTTTTGCATTACATACTTACAGGCAAATTTGCTCATTACCACCAAATTAAGTTAGGTGTCATATCCACCTTCCCGTTACGATATATAAAGCTCTTATGTAAGGTCTAAATTGACCTTCATTTATTCTGTCACCGTACAAATTATTTAAGTCTTTCTTTCTCAACAAGATCTACCAACTTTCAGTAATAGTCTATAAACATGTGAGAGCATTTCTGAAGTTTCTAAAAGCTTTCCAGACTACTAGCAGAAAGCTTATAGGCCTTCAGTAAATAATGTGATGCGGAATCTTTCCTGGTTTTGCTGTTATTAATCTGACTGCGACCGACTGATGGCAGAGGGCGGAACCAACCAACGACCTTCACTGACATAGATCGCTAATCTCGTGCTAAATTTTGAACCCTTTCTGTAGGAACATTTCAAACAAAACTTCCAGGCGAAGGCCACTAAATTAAGAGAAACATAGTTTTTAATGTATCTTTGGACTCATAAATACCGTTCGCAGACCAGTTTCACAAACAAATAAGAGTTACAGTGTGTAAACTGTATCTTGACAGTCCTGAATTGGTAAAAGTCAGGTGATGGCAGTCACTTGTTCTGGGCTGCTGGTAACATTAGGTAGCTGAAACACTGTCTGAAGAAGCCTTTGTTGTCTGCTTTCTTACTCTTTACTGCTTCACTGTTCTGTGTCTTTTTTCCTTGTCATTACTGTACGGAATTGCTGGAGTTAGTACCTTCATTAAGCGTGTCAATACACAAGACCATTTCAATACTGTTTATCGAGGGAGTACATACGAATGTTTGTAGGGGGAAGGAGCAAGACCGAGGGATATGATGTTAATGTTTTGGAAGACTAATGGTGACTTTTTGGTGGTCTTAATAAATTTAAGTTTTTATATATGTAAGTAACGCTTATAGTTTTGTGTTGAGCCACTTTTACGTAATGTTGACATTTAAAGCATATTTAATTCACAGGAAGAAAGATGAGAAAGGACTGAAACATATTATGACCCATATGACAGGAAGAGCTGTTAAAGGCGCCTTACGTGATGATGAGAAGCTTAAGTTTTTAAAGAATACTGGGAAGCCTCCTGCTAACTTTCCTTATCCTACTCAATTAGAAGGGAAGCAAAATCGAAGATTTAAGCATAAATGGATGAGACAATACAACTGGCTTTCATACAGTAAAATGTTACGTGATGGATTTTGTACTGCATGTGTTCTGTTTTCTCCTTAAGGTGCCGGAATCGGCTCCCAGGTACTTATTACAGCTTTCGATTATTCTAAATAACTGAAACCTTTAACTGGCTTGGTAAAAGACGTAACAATCTTGGAGGTGTAGTTTTTAAATGGAAACACTTCAGATACAAAAACAGAATTATTCAAATAGTTATCAGGCTTGCTTTCTCAGCAAAAATTTCTATGTTGCTAACATTTAGAGTACTTGCAAGGTTTGGTGTTTGCGCTATATTTTCTTTACTTAATTCTTTACCTAAGACATTTTTAATTTATTTTTATAGACGTTGAAAACACTGGTAAAAGAACCATTGGTCAAATACAAGAAGGCTACGGAAGATCTTCTTCATCATGAAAACACAAAATATCACAAATTTTCCACGGAGAAGGCTATAAAGTTCACCAAGTGTATGGAATCAAGTAAAAAGAGTATTGCCGTTGTCCTCAATACCAAGAAATCTTCAGTTATTGAAGAAAACCGGAAACGCTTGAGGCCTATTATAAAGACTATAGTCCTGTGTGCTAGAAATAACCTACCTTTACGAGGACATCGTGATCATGGTTTAATTCCTCAGCTAAAAGAAGAAAAAACTGATGATCTTCTACAGGGAAAACATGGAGTGTTTCAGAGTCTTTTGGCTTTTCGTATGGACCTGTGGCCGAAACAGTTCTATGATAAGTAACACAGTCCAAAACGAAGTCATACATTGCATTGGTGACGCCATTCGCTCCTCAATATCGAGGGATGTGAAAAAGGCTAAATTTTTTAGCATTATATGTGATGAAACAACTGCTGTCAGCACTAAGGAACAGATGACATTTTGTGTTAGGTACAGTGACATAGAGACCTTTGTTACCAAAGAAGACTTTCTGGGTTTTACTGAGCTTAAATCAGCTACTGGCATTTCGATTGCAGAAGCCATCGATGAAGAACTCAAGACACTGGGGCTGAACTATCAATATCTTTGTGGACAGGGCTATGATGGCGGCTCAAATATGGCTAGGAGTTTTAAAGGAGTTCAAGCTCTTATTTTAAGTAAACAACCGTTGGCTATTTATACCCACTGTTTTAGCCACTCTTTGAACTCGTGCGTTTCTAAGTCTTGTGATACTCCAATAGTTAGAAATATGATGGGAATTGTAGGATCAGTTTCAGCATTCTTGTCTGCCCCTGCAAACAGAAAAAGTACCCTGGAGGAGGTTATATCACGACTACCGTTCACAGAGTCAAAGAAAACAAAGTTGAAGGCAATGTGTTCAACAAGATGGGTGGAAAGACACGATACCCTTATTACTTTCAAGGAGCTATTTGTCCCGGTCGTGACCTTGCTTGAAGAACTTTCAAGTAGTCGTGAAACAAACGCAGAAGCGGCTAGTAAAGCTTGTATGTTTAGTTCTGCTCTCCAAAGAGGAGACTTCGTAGTAGCGTTAGCAACTGCAGCATATTGTTTCTCTTTAACTCTAAGACTAAGCGAACAGCTCAAAAATTCTAAAATGAATTTAACAACTGCTTTAAATCATGTCAATGCTGTGCTTGAGGTGTTCAACAATATAAGGACGGATTCGGAAATAGAATTCGGAAGTATTTTTGAAGACGCTGTTAAACTGGCAGAAGATATTGGAAGTGTAATAGCAATGCCAAGAACTATTTCAACACAAACCAAAAGAGACAACGTTCCTGCTTCAAACGCCGAGGAATACTTCAGGCGAACAGTATTTTTACCTGTTGTGGATAGATTTATTGCCGAGCTAGAAACAAGATTTCCCCAAGATTTTCGCACCATATTACCACTTGAAGGACTTATCCCTGCATACTGTTTAAAATACAGTGAGGATGAAGTGATCCAGGCATCCGAGAAATATTAACAGTTTTTGGATAGTTCTTCGCTTTTAATGAAAGGAGAACTGAAACTATGGAAGAAAAAGTAGGTTGATGAAAGTAAAAGACCTGAAACAGTAACTGAAGCATTAAAGAACAGTGACCAGCAGTTTTTCCCAAATGTATATGTTTCACTCCAAATATTTGGGACTATTCCTGTCACCACAAGCACTCCTGAACGACGTTTCTCTACTTTGAGACGAATAAAGACTTATTTGCGTAACACAATGGGACAGGTGAGACTAAATGGATTGGCTCTTGCAAATATCCATAAAGAAAGAGGTATGGATATCGAAAATCTCATTTATATGTTCAGTAAAAAGAAACAGAGTCGAATGAGCATGAAAAATTGGGCAGAAGACGGAAATATACAGTGAATTTTGTTACAGATTTTTTTTATATTCATGTCTAGTTCCTTTCTACATTCATGTCACCTTCTGTATCCAGAAAATTAATGAAAATTTATTTGTTGTAAGTCGACCTTTTTCATGGTTTATGTAATTTATAAAATCTCCCATGTGAAAACAAGTTTCTTTTACGTTGAACTCCAAAACAGTTACCAAAAGCTACTTTAAGCAACACCAAATTTTACCAATTTGTTGGCGGACCCCAACTCTCCTTTTGTTAGGTGATATTCCACTCCCCCAATCCCCCCCCTCCCCCAATTAGCCTCCCCCCCTCGACCAACTTCTAGAACCGCCCCTGCCTGCAGAGGAAATCGCCACTGCGGACCCTTGAAACAGCACAGTGGCTCCTGGCAGCCACCTGTTGCTAGCTAATGCCACACGCCAGGAACACATCGCTTCAGCAGATCGTTTAACTCACCCCACAGCTCACTAATTTACAAAACTCGTGCGCCTTTTGTGTAGACAGCTAGAAAAATGAGTCGACACGTGTAATGTCCCAATGTCGTACTCTCACAGGCATTCTTTGAAACAGGGAATTAAATGCTTTACTCCGTGCCATCCATTAATGGTTTCTAAACTGAAGAAAAATCGGCAGTAACGCATTGTACGTAAGCTGAGACACGGACTCATTGTACCTAGCTCATCTGACGCAATCGCGACTACTAACTCAACCTCGCTGGCCATTAGAATTGCAACAGTAAGATGATTAGCAATTATCGAGACCTAACTATTTGTGCGGAATGATAAATTAATTAATTGGAGTGTTTCTGTTGATCTTGTAAGTCAGCATTATTCAAGAAAAGGAACGAAGAGAACAGTTTTGTCACATTCGGGATAACAAGGGTTCACATACTCGTCCGACCACCCACATTATGCCCTTCTGTTTGGTACCTTACAACGACTGAGGTCAATGCCTGGCGGGGCCCACTGAAGAGGTTCACAGTTCACTCCTTTAACCAACATTGTTCAATTCGTGGTTGTGATATTTCTCCGAAGATATGGTCATCTACTCGTCGTTTTAACCTGGCCTTTAATTTTTCTATGAGGAAATGTTGCAGAAATACTGATACATGTATACGTATATTACGAGACAAGTGTATTACGAGAAACGGGAAATTAAATGCCCATTGGTAAGCGTTCCTCTGACATAAGAAGATACAGTCTTAAGAACACATAACACGAATGATAAAACCAACACTTTTCATCTAGAGGTTACAGAGTTTAGAGCCACCTTTCTAATTCCTGCTTTAGTGTATCCTTTTAATGGTAAATCAACCACCCAGAAAAGGTGTCCTTCTGGCCATTAAAATCGTAACACTAGGAAGATTAACCAATAACGAATCTGTACTCATTGCGTGTATATGCAAGAGCAGCATGAATACACGTTTAAATTTGCATGTGATCTGGGTGTGTACAGAGTGTGACATTCACACAACTGCCTCCTCACTCAGGGATATTGATTTTAATTCGGTCGTCCATCGTGCTCAACTGAGCCTAGAGGGGAGATACGGACACATCATCCAGAGTTGCTTCAGCTCACTGCCACAGTTCAACCACTGTAGTGACTGGCAAGTGCTAGCGTGCTAGTCGTTCAAGAACGCACTACCAGACGTTTTCAATCTAGAGAACGCGTTGGCGAAGGCAACAAACCAACACCCTCAATCACATGTCGTATCTACTGCTTTATTTTCGTCTCCTCTCAAACATATAAGTATTACAGTGATGAATCGCAAATACAGAATTTATTTAATCCTCAACAGCCCACCACCTGGTCAGTATCAAGTGGGATGACCCGTTGCACCAGCCGACTAATATTTCTTCCTTCTGGGGTATGAGGCTTTAAGGTCCTGCGCGTCGAATACATAACACACGGATACGACACAAACAAAGCAACTGGGGCGGTGTTCCTGGACATCGAAAAGGCCTTTGACCGTCTGTGGCACAACGGCCTCATACGCAAACTCAGCGACGGAGGGTTCCCGACGGGCTCGTACTTCTCATACGCTCATATCTCGCGGACAGGAATTTCAACACCGACGTGCAGGGCCAACAATAAACATGACATGGTATCCAGGCTGGAGCACCCCAAGGAAGCATCCTAAGGCCAATACTGTCTAACCTCTACATTAATGACCTTCCAGTTACACGCAACTCGATGGTGGCAATCTACGCAGATGAAACTGCCATCCTCGAGCAAGACTGGAAACCGTCCAACATTAACTCACGACTACAAACTGCTCTCAGAGAGGCAGAGCCTTGGTAGGTAAAATGGGGTGTTAGAATAAACGTCGAGAAGTGCGAAGCCGTTCTGTTCACTAGAAGATCGAAACTACTGCGAAAACATCAACGCTGCAACCCAATAACACTACATGCAATCCCAAAACGTTTCCGTGAGAAGGTCAAATACCTTGGTGTCCAGGTCCATGTACATCACACTTATTAGACCTCTGATGACGTATGCTGCTCCCATCTGGGGATACGCTCCGCCCACACGCCTGCGCCGTCTGCAGCTCATACAAAACAAAGTACTCAGAATCATAAGCAATGCACGGCGTTACACACGAGCCGCGGATCTTCACCGGGATTATCGGCTGGATACCGTCTTGCAGGTATTCCAAAAACTCTCCATACGACGTTATAGAAACACGAGACACTCACGTATCCCGTTTATTCTTTATCTGGGGAACCAAGACCACAACCATAGATGGAAACATAATAGACCAAAGACACTATTAGAAGGGAACTAAACATCTATGGTCCTTAGCACGCTAACACAACAGTACTGGCGAGCCCCTGCAACATAGCTACTACTGGCAACCCGCCGAAAAACAGGCAATCGCAGGGAAGCCGTACAGTACACAACACGCAAACCAGCCATACACACCCACCCTACACTGTGATCTGATCTATGGCCGATCGCCAACTAATGTGTGACGACCTCGAACTATTACAGGGACGCAGCGGCTGCAGCGCGCCCTGCAACGAGCACCCGCAACGACGAGGGTAACAATGCACGATACCTCGCACTAACATAACCTCACCTTGCATGCATTGTCGCAGCTATCAAGCCGCTACTACCCTTACTACCAGTCCTACTGTGGCAGGGGATTTTTTTCTCTTGGTGCTTGCCTTGGCACTTTCTTCCCCTCTGCCCTTACAAACCGTTACCCTTCGATCGCTTTCGTTCACTTTCTGTCTCCTGATGGACCATGTCAGTGAGTAAGTAATCCTACCCAGAAGGACGGACAACATCAGAGCCCGCATCCTGTGACTCCTGACTCTAAAACTAACATGTTATGTGGTGGTGGCAGTAGAACTTTTTGGGTGGTCATCACGTCGGTGTGGGCGTGGAGGGGCACCATCCTATAGGAAAAAAAGGCGGAGAAACTGACTGAAAGGGAAGGAAATATTGATGTCAGCTGCATCCGGGAATTTATACAGAGACAGCGATGACGAGTGAAGATGTGTGCCGTACAGGTATTCGAGACCGGGATCTCCTGCTTGCTAGGCAGTTACGTTAACAACTGTGTTACCCCAACCCGCGCTGACAATCTTGGCTCTCCTCCCAGCAGGGTGTCGTGCGGTTTCCTACCGTGAGATTTCCTACCATGGGGTTTCCTACCGTGGGGTTTCCTACCAGGTGGTTTCCTACGAGCAGTGGCACACTAAACCTGTCAGAGGCCCGGGCCGGCAAAACAAATCGAGGCTCCCCTTGCTGCCCTCTCCCACCCCCCTCACAGGATCTCTCCGAGAGTTTCAAACGCAAACGGAAGGAAGTCCCACATTGCTTATCGTCTTCATTTTGTGTCGTGATAATTTACAAGGTATAACGTTATTTTACGTAACACTAAAAGCATTGAGCGAGCGGGGTGTATAAAAATGAATTCCTATTTCCCAAACCAAGAGGAATGTTACTGTCTACACAAAACTTCGTTCAGTGCGTGGTGGAGGGTACTTTGCTTACAGATTTCAACAAAAGCCACAGTGTCGCTCCGATCTTGATGAAATTTTGTACATTTGATCTCCAAAACAAGAGCAACCTCACTGTCTACGTGAAATTTCATACGGTGTATGGCGGACAGTGCCTTACAACAGAATTACACACCATTTGACTGAACAGCTTTGGAATTGGCTCATGTATGTATGTTTTCGTGGTGAAGGCATTTACACAAACCAACGTATGGCGGATGGTTGGTCTACCTTTAAATAAATTCAACATCGTATCGTCAGTCAGCATGAAAGTTGGCAAATATACGCATTTTTTCATAGACGGGGAAAGAGGAGATGGCATGACGGAGGCGGAGGACGAGATATACGGAGAGAGGAGAAAGTGATGGTGGCGTGGAGGGGGGAGGAGGTGCATCCAGAGAAGTGAGAGAAACAGATTAAAAGAGAGAGTGAGCAGCAGGTAAACAGAGAAAGGGCGAAGGTGATGAATGACTAATGGAACACAGTAATAAACACATAAACTAGGGGTGTTATTGTGAATTTGATGTACTATTAGAAAAAGCGGAGGAGGAGGTGGACAGAGACGGGAAGATGGATGGAGGATGAAGTGTTGTGAGAGAGGGGGGCAGATGGAGGAGATGGAAAGAGAGACGGTTGGGCGGAAGGAGGAGGTGGATAGAGAGACGAGATTGGACTAAATGGACAAGAGAGATGAGGGAAGAGTGGATAAACTGACATAAAACTGGGATGAATAAATATCCGGGCAACGCCCGGTTTACAGTTAGCAATTAGATAAAGATTTACGCGACAATGGGCGTGTTCGTCTGAAAGAAATTAGATAATATTTCCCTATGGTTAGATGAGGCGCATAAAGTCTCGATAAGTAGAGTGTTGTTCTTGATGTCTACGGATGATAAACTTTAGTTGCTTAATACAGATGACTCCACCAATGTTACTCTAGTTGGAATTTCATCTTTCTAAAATGAACTGCATAATAATCAGCTGAAAAATGCTCCTGTTGGAGCACAATAAAGGCAAATATGATCGTGTTTAAAAGTCTCTCGCAAAAAAGTGGGCAACCAGCTGTCTGAGTCCTCATTATGCCTTCCGCACCAAAATTCTGGAAGGTTCACAGTACGAGTGACCATTTTATGTAAGAAATTTACCAAGTAAAATTTCAGTTATGTTGGGATGAAAATTCAGTAAATAGCAGATTGTGTATTAGAACTTTAAAAATACCGTTAAAAGTGTACTTTTGTGAATGAGATCCCACAAATACAAATAATTAGTTTCGTTTGACATATATGACGAAACTCCAGAATCAGCAAGTTCGAAATTATTGATCCTGATCGACGACGACACAGTCTGGGAAACGGCGACAACGCCTGGACTGAGGGTGAGGGACTGCGGTAGACAACCAGTGGGGGAGGCTCAAATCCCAAACACCTCGTCAGGGAACCGGTTGCTCTGGACAGCTTCGCTACCTGCTGCACCCTTGTAGGAAACCCCACGATAGGAAACCCCACGTAGCGCCCAGCAGTACCACATTCCTGTCTGGCGCCACCTAACTGCAGTCCCCTCCCATGTCCTTCACGCTGGCGACTTCGAGATTCCAGCAGGGAGTCGAACGTTTTTGTACATCCGCGCTGAAGCAAGCGCTGACGGATGCGAACAATACCGAACTATCAGTTTAATTACACATGGTTGCAAAATACTAACGCGAATTCTCTACAGAAGAATGGAAATGCTTGAATGTGTCATCCTCTGGGAAGATTAGTTAGGATTCCTTAGAAAGGTATAACAGGCAACACAATATTGACCCAACGACCACTCTTAGAAGGAAAGACAAACCTATGTCTATAATATTTGTAGAGGTATGAAAAACTTGCAGGAAAGCTGACTGGAACACTCTCTCGGAAAATTTCAATGTAACAGGAGTAAAATAAAGGGAGTGGAAGGCTATTGACAACTTGTACAGAAGCCAAGACGGCGGTTATAAGAGTCGAGGGGCGGGAATGGGAAGCAGTGGCTGAGAAGGCGGTGAGACAGAGTTGTAGCTTATCCCCGATGTTATTGAGTCTGTACACTGAGCAGGCAGTACTGAAAACTAAAGAAAATTTTGGGGTAGGAAATAATGTGCAGAGAAAAGAAATCAAGACTATCGGGTTTCTGCCGGTTGTTCGCCGCTTTCTTGCACCGATATTTCAACTGCGTAACCCGCAGACTTCTTCCGTTGCTGCCTGATACTGATTCCAGTGTGGAACGAGTCCGGTATTTATGACTACGTCGTGCCAGGCCCGCCCCGCGTCATGCACCGACCAATAGCAGCGGCTGTAGTGCTCTCCTCTGGCCGCGGCAGTTCCGAACGCTGTGGTCAATACCCGTTGTCAATCTCGCTGTTGCAGTTCTGAAAGACGTCCAAGTCGTGCTAGACATTTTATCTTCCGGTTGTCGCCAGCTGTGATCTTGGTAGGACGTTCTGTGACCGTTGCGTGCCGTGTCAGGCGTTCCGTGCGAGGTCCGTGCCCACCAGGGGCGGCTGCAGTGTTGTTTTCAGGCCGCTGTTGCTCAAACTGTCGCTCGAGAGCTGGTAGAGCGTCCTCAGGTATTGATCTGTTGTCTGAGGTACCATTCCGTGAGCGTCCTATGCTACATGCACCGAACAGTTTTCTCTAATTCCGTCCTCATATTTGTGTCCCATGGGGTATTCGTGTTGTTCCCGTTGAGACTTCAGGAGAACGAGTCCCGAATTCGAGGCAGAACTCAACTGGAAACTGGTGTCGCGGTTAATAATACTCTCCGTGACCTTAATCTCAATAGATTAATCCTGCCCCAATATCTCGATGTATGTGTTACAATCTTGGCATCGTTATAGTTCACAGAATGAGTGAATTTTAAACAATGCACGACAATCTCTGACTTGGTTTCCTGTGTCAGTATAGGGTGCCTGTGATGTTCTTTGCACCAATGGCAACGGTACTAGTCGTCTGGCCAATATATTCCATCTCACATTAAAAATGTATGTGGTAAAAGCCTGGTTTCCGCAGACCCAGGTAAACCTTCACACTCCCTGGAACAGCCTTAAGCTTTGTGGGTGAATGGAACACGCTCTTGATGCTATGTTCGAGGAGAAATCTACTGATTTTTGCAGATATCGGCCCGACATATGGCAAATATCCAACTTTCTCATTTCATCTTTAACCTCTTAACGAACCACTGATGGGTAAACAGACCGCGGTGCCTGTTGAACATATCTAGAAGAGTATCCGTTTTTGTAGAACACAGATTACAAGTGTTCTATCAGCGTCGCCAAATTATTCGTGTCTGTTCAACCAGTTCTGAGTAAACTATTTTTCTATGTCGGATAGTGGTAACTGCTGGCGTGCAGTTACAAGTCTGAGTGAGTTTGGGGTAGGCCTACGCACTGTGACCGAAGATACCACCTGCCTTCCTCTTGACAAGTACACCTAGGAATGGGAAAGCCCATCTATCTCCAGTTCCATGATAAATTTAATGTTAGGATGGCGTGAGTTTAGCAGGTCCAAGAAAACGTGGAGATTTACCCTCCCGTGATGCCATGTAAGAAAGGCGTCTTCCAAGTACCTAAAAAAGCATTGCAGTTGATCTGGGGCCGATGTAAGTGCCTCATCTTCTAATCTCTCCATAAGGAGATTGGCCATCATCGGTGAGAGAAGCCTACCCATTACCACCCCTTTCATTTGCACGTACAATTGAGCCCCTTGTAGGAGGTACGTCGAGGTAAATATGTGTCTCAATAAGTCAAGTAGAGAACCGTTGAACTTTTCCCTATCAGATTAAGTGGATCATTCAGTGCTACGCGGGTAAACAGGGGCAACGTGTCGACACTGACCGTGATGTCAGATACCTTCACCTGTAACTGCCTCAGGCGTTATAGGAAATCCTCTGAGTTACGAATGTGACGGGCACACTTTCCCACATATGGCGAGTGAATCTTCTGTAGGTGTTGAGCAGTGAGGTAGGTGGCTGCGTCCGTATTGCTGACTACTGGACGTAGAGGAACGCCTGCTTTTTGCAGCTTAGGCAGACCGTAAGGTGTTGGCGTCACTGGTGCTTTTGCTCTTAGCTGCTTAACGATCTTTTCTGGAAGGCCGATTTCCTTTAGAAGAGCCCAGATCTTCTTATCCACATTGTCTTGTGAAGTCGCTGTCCACTGGTACTTATACTGGGTCCTCCAGAAGTTGTCCCACCTCACTGTCATAATCTGCCTTCTGTAGGACGAGGGTAGCATTTCCCTTCATCTGCTTGTAACACCACAACGCTATCATCTTCCCTGAGTTGTTTAAGGGAAAACATCCCATCTCCAGAGAGGTTTCGTGAGCGCTCTGCGAATCTCCCCTCGCACTTCTTCAGCATCATTGCCAGTAAATTTCAGGGCCACCTGCTCCATTGCACTAACGAAGGCCGCCGCAGGAACATTTATGGGGGTACTCAGAAATTAAGACCCTTGTCGAGCACATTCAATGTGGTTGCGTCGAATCCCTTCTCACTCAGGCTGACGACCGTGCGAGCGTCCTCGTTCGGCTGCGCCTTGTTATTAAGACGGTCAAACTTGGCTAGTTGACAGGACGCGATTTCTTCCTTGTGTACTCCGCTATTGACCAAAAGATGCCATCAACTCGATCCAAGACTTGTCTGGTTAGAAGGTTTGGTATAAAATAGTGTAGAGACAGCAAAACTCTTGATGTCACATCACGTCGGTCACCTATGTCACGTACTCTCTCCCTCACCAAAGCTAAGCTCGCTCGATGGTTAATTCTGTTGATCAGTCTAGAACTGACGTCATGTTTAATTTTAGCAAGCACTGGAACCACGTGCTCTTCTCGGTGTCTAGGCCGGAAACAGAGAGAACAGAGCTTTTCCACATTTCCTTGTCAAAACTTATCCAGCGTTCTAATTATGACATAGAGGGAGAAGTACCCACATCCTGAAGGCCTGGTACTGTCGAGCAAGAAGAGATATTCAGAATGCAAGCACTCATTCAGTATGCTCATACTGAAGGATGTGCCACTCACAGTCTCTGAAAGCCGAGGCTGGAACTCCTTAGAACAGTGTTCGAGCATCTGAAAGCGCTTACCAGGTAAGAAAACCAGGACCAATGAAGTCGTTAAAGATAGGTGCTCCAGCGTCTTATGATTTCCGAGCTGACCTGCTGCTGCAGGGATAACGTCGTGGACCGTTAGAGGGTGAGGGTCTAAATTAGGACCCTCACTTTCAAATTTTGTTGTATACATCTACATCTACATCTTCATCGATACTCTGCAAATCACACTTAAATCCCTTGAAGAGGTTTCATCGAACCACCTTTACAATAATCCTCTGTTATTCGACTCTGGAGCAATGCGCCGGAATAACAAACAAATATACTTTTCCGTGCGAACTTTAATTTTCCTTATTTTATAAACATGGTATTTTCTCCCGATGTATGTTAGCGTCAACAAAATATTTTTGCACTCGGAGGAGCAAACTGGTGACTGAAATGTCGCGATAAGGTCCCGCCGCAACGACAAACGCTTGTGATTTAATCATGCCCATCCCAAATCCCTCATCATATCCGTGAAACGCTGCCCCCTATACAGGGAAGGATGGGGAAGGAAATCATCCGTGCCCTTTCAAAGGAATTATCCCGGCATTTGCCTCAAACGATTGAGGGAAATTACAGGAAATCTAAATATGGATGGCCGAATGCGAGTTTGAACTGTTGTCCTCCCGAATGTGAGTCCAGTGTGCTAACCACTGCACAGTCTCGCTCGGTCTACTACGAACTATGGCTTCTCTGACAGTAAATCACGTATCCACTTGCATAAGTGAGGCCATATCAAGTTCAAATGGCTCTGAGCACTATGGGACTCAACTGCTGAGGTCATTAGTCCCCTAGAACTTAGAACTAGTTAAACCTAACTAACCTAAGGACATCACAAACATCCATGCCCGAGGCAGGATTCGAACCTGCGACCGTAGCGGTCTTGCGGTTCCAGACTGCAGCGCCTTTAACCGCACGGCCACTTCGGCCGGCACCATATCAAGTAAGCACGCTATTTGACTACAAGCCACTTGTGAAGTACGGTGTCAAAAGCCTTCTTGTTTAGTGGTACTTAAGATAGGTAAATAAATTAGTGAAATCAATGTGAAGTGAAGTAGAAATTAGATAATAAATGAAAAACTTAGTTTAGTTTAGAAGAGTTACACACTGGCAAATAACGGACAGTGCAGCAGAGGCAATGACCGTGAAGTCGGCACGTTCAGGAGAAGCCATCGCCCTCCCCATATAAGCGGAAGCTGTAGATTCAGCCGTCAGGGCATCGCCCGACCGGCTCACGTGTTTCTCAGTTGTCACATGTGATCAAAGGCCCTCGCCTACATTCCCAGAGCCAATGACCGACGTTAAGAAGATTCTTCGAGAAGCTGTTCAAGAAGAGGCAATAACCGTGAAGTCGTTCACCTCCAGTGAATAAATACGCAAGACGCAGTGGGCCTGACAGTAGTAGTTTGCTGTTCAGTTTTGGTTCGAGTGCAGTTACAGTACAGTTCAGTCGGTGCTGATGACCATCATGCAGGAAGAGACTACATCGTACACAGAAGCACCAAATCCGCCGCTGATAGCAAGCAGCAGCCTCGCCGCCTGAAGAAAGAAGTCAGAAGGTATTTGAAGACTGATTTTTACGTACCCGGGTGACTCGTGAGGATGGGAAGGAGACGGCCTCACATCAGCAGTCACCTGTGAGCTGGTGATGAAGATCTGACAGCCGAGGACTGGCAAGCTGGAGTCTGTTCTTCGAGTCCGGGACGCTGGCCGACGCACAACACTGACACACGCGGCTGCATAGAGAAGAGTAACACAGGGACGCCACATCCGAGGTATCACCATCCAATTCACGACTTCGTTCTCAATAATTAAAGGGGCCACCTCACGATGCGTGTCTCCAGTCAACTGGGCGAAACAGCGACACGAGATACACACTGCCAGGCATAATCAGACGCCGTCGCTCACGCAGCAGAGGCTTCGCAAACGACACAGCTGCCACTCTCCCAACCAGAACAATCCAGTAAGGAAACCATTGTACAAATCTTCAATAAAAGTTATGTTATGTAAAATGCTGTTTCATTCTACCTCATACCCGAGCCAAGGAAGAACTCACCCTGCCCACGTGTTGTTAAGAGAGGAAAAGTAATTTATTTAGTGTTTTTCACCCTGACATAATGCTTTAGAATTAAATGCCCTTTGCAGTAATGCTCATCCTGACAATTGACTAGCATCAAAAGAGGTCACCCAGTTACATTCTGGAAATCTAGAAAAACGGAATCAATATTAAATCCTCTGCAGATTCCACTCAACACATCTTTGAGTATGCAGCTACTTCTGTTTCATAAGAACGATGGTTTTTAAATCTTCGAGGTAAAAGTTTGATCACAATATATGTTCCAAAATCCGACTGCATATCGACGTTGATGCTATGGTTCTGTAATTTAGTGGATTACTCCTATTGCCTTTCTTGAGTATTAGTGCGACCTGTGAAATTTTCCTGTCCTTGTGTACGGATCTTTCGACGAGCGAGCTGTTGTTTATATTGTTAATTGTGAAGCTATTGTATCAGCGTACTCTCATAGGAACTCAATTCACATACATTCCGGACCGTAAAAATTGCTTTTTTTAAATGATTTGAGTTGCTTCACTACTCCGAGGGCATTTAATGCAAAATTATTCCTGTTGGCAGCTGTCCTTGTTTCAAATTATGAAATATTTAATCCGTCTTCTTTGTTGAAGGAATTTAGGAGGGCTTTGTTTAGCAAATCTGCATTGGTAGTACTGTCATCGATATTATTTCCTTTGTTATCGCGCAATAAAGCGCTGATTGTGCCTTCTCGCTAGATATATAACATACGAGCAAAATCTCTTTGGATTTACTACCAGGTTTCCAGACAAAAGTCCTTTATGGTAACTAATAAAAGCATTTCATGTTGATATCCGCACTACATTTCGAGCTTTTGTAAAAGATCGGCAATTCTCCAGCGGTGTTATGATTCGGTTTGTGTAGTCGTTTTTTAATTTGTTTGGTATAAATCTTTCAGTTGCTTTCGATACTATTTGTTTGAGTTCCAGCTATATCAGGGTACATTGTTAATGAAGGAGGAATGGAAATTGTCTCTCAGTAAACAGTGAAGCGAATTTTTATCTGGTTTTTTGAATAGAAGTATTTTTAGTGGATTTAGGAGTTACGGTACTTACTCTCGCAACAACAACCCTGTGTTCACTAATTGCTGTATCCGTTTTGATGCTCGTTACTCGCTCAGGATAATTTGCTCCTAAGAGATCAACAGTGTTTTTACAATCATTTAGGATTCTAATAGGTTCGTGAACTAATTACTTGAAATAATTTTCACAGAATGTGTTTAGCACAATTTCGCATGATGTTTCATGGGTACCTTCGGATTTAAACACGTATTTTCACCAACATATCGAGGGCAAGTTAAAGTCACCACCAACTATAACTGTTTGAGTCGGGTACGTGTTTGAAATTAGACTGAAGTTTTGTTTCAACCTTTCAGGAAGTGTATTATTTCAGCTGGGAGGTCAGTAAAACGATCAAATTATTATTTTATCCGGTTGTCAAGAATGACATGTATCCATACTAACTCACAGGAACTATCTACTTCCATTTCGGTACAAGATAAACTGCTTCTAACAGCAACAAACACGCGACTGCCAGCTGTATTTAGCCTATCCTTTCTGAACACCGTTAGGTTCTTCGCAAAAAATGTCACCCAAGCATAACATTAAGTATCTATAACGATTAGAATATCAGTACTTTGTAATAGCCACCTGCAGTTGGCTCCACCCTGTGCTCTTCATGGCATCTGGAAGGACCCGTTCCACATCTGGATTGGGCCCACTGGGTATGCAGACGGGCTTTCTTCCCTTCCTTGGCAGCCATATCCCTAAGGGTCTCCATAACGCGCCTGACATTGGACCTCCCAGCTACCAATGATCCAACCCTTTGTGAGTGCCCGGATCTTGCAGGCCGAGAGGTTTCCTTTGAAATAGGGCAAGCGACTGCATCTGACTGAGGGACATTGTCAGCCGCAGATAGCACCTGGAATCTGTTTTTCAGCCTAACCGGAGTGGCCTCCCCGGGAAGTCTTCTGTAGCCTGCCCCCTCCCCCTTCATATTCAGACGTCGTTTCAGAACACCCACACCGTTGTTTGAGGAACTGTACATTCCTGTCCTTGCCCTCTTGTGGACTTGAGAGAGCTCTGTGTGAACGCGTCTCGGATATGCTCTACGTTAGCATCGCACGTGCGTTGCTGACCAATGCCCTTCCCTGTGGGTATACAACCAACTTTCAAGTATTTTGTATACCACTAGTAAATCTACAGGTGCAGAGGCGGCTTCTTGCTGTATCGCCGGCGAAATGACGTTGGACGTGAACAATGGCCTGGACTCACGCAAATTCCAACACACACAACGATTTCTCTTGTAAAGTTGTAGCCATGCTGTAGTGTTGGCGGAGTGGTTAACTCTCTGGAGTTTCATACGTCTAAAATTTCTCACACCGTCATTCAGCGACCTCACGTGGAATTTAATTCATTTTCTCTAGCCACTTAAGAAACGGGATTGGTTCACCTGAAAAGTTTATGATCTATTTAATAGTACACCTTTGCCCAATCCTAAAGTCGACGAGACGTCAAAACCAACTTTCCACGTCTTCACAGCATAGGCCGAAGGTCCAACGCAGTTCTAGAAATCAGGTGGTAATGGGATCCTAGTAATCAACTTTTCATTATCTTCCTTCCTTCCTGGAGATTACTAAAATCTTTCGTTATTTTGTTTAGAGATGAAGGGTAAAGAGTGAAGCAGAGCGTCATGGAGTAAATCGGCCATGGTTAGCATCCACATCCATCCCTCTTTCTGAGTTGTCTTTTAAGTAGGGAACTATTCCTACGACCAACAAAGCTAAACAGTTTCTTTCATTGCATTAGTCATAAATTTCAGTAAATAGTCCGATAGTAAATATATCATGATCAGACACCTGAGATTCTCAGATTAACTGCTAGTTGCGTTTACTGTAAACAGTTACCAGTGTTACAACACAGCCCAATGTGCAGCCGCAGCAGAATCAGAAAATTCGGTGACTTTGTAGAATACATCTTGTGAGGAACATCCTCATCAGACTTGAGAACATTAACTAATTATATTCACGTTACACCGTTCTTGTGACTGATATATCGTTGTATCCGAATAAGAATACTGAAGATCGTAGTTTCAGGAACATGCAAACAAGTTGTTAAAATCTAAATTGTCATCTTATATCTCGTACTTAGATGCATAATCCTGCGGAATGGAGGAAGATTAATACGTACAACCCATGGCGACATGCACGGTGCAGTGTCTTTACCTTCTAATGCCTAAGAAAACTTATGTAATACATACTTTACTGAACATGTAAACTTCTATAGAATGTTTCGAGAAACTTCAATGGTAATGTTAATGCTAAAATGATAATGACATTCAGTATGAACGCTGTCCTACGAAACACTTCAACTCTGTACCACATAATGAATGGTTCTAAGTAGTGGAACAGTAAATTGCGATAATGAGAGGCAATAGTGAAAATGATTCCGCATCTGGGGTTATTTTTTAATTCTTTATTCCTAAAATTCTTTTCAGATGTATCTAACCACATATTTTAATTCACTTCCACCTTCATGTGTACTGAGCATAAAGGACTTAATGGTAATCAGGCAAATAGGTTCGTACGTAGTGACAAAACACGTTATTTAATTGGCATGCTTGTTTTACTATTGCATTTTTGCATAGCATATATCCCGAAGATTTAATCTAAGATGGCGAAGGGTCGGAGGGTTGCAGATGAACCGTTCAACAGACCTGTTTCCTTCGAACGTATATTTACTGCTTGTAGGAACATGCACACACCTGAGCTGGAGTTAAAATTTAGCAGCGTGCACTCTCGATTACTGCACTGCATCTACGCTACTTTCACGTGGTTTAGCGGAGACGTATCCGCTGCTCGTTTTGTCAGTCTCTTGAGGCTCAAGCTGAGAGCATCGTAAGTGTAGATCCTCTGAATATGTGTGAGTTCATCGCAAGTCCCCTTAAACGATCAAAGTTTTCTGATTAGTTGCTGCGTTAGCCCTACTGGCCCAGAAACAGAAGACAATAAAGAAAAGGTCGAATTGCTGTATTTGACTGTCCGAAAATATTACGCCACGAAGCTTTACAATTATTGCTCCTTTGAATCATAGCACAAATGCCGAAGAGCTAGTTTTGAAACAAGCGGACACGAAACAGGAAATCAACAGAAATCGTTCATCAGAGGAAACACATTGTTGATGCGTGAGACAGTGCGACATTCAACACCGATTACTCGCATCAAGCGATTGGAAAAGAAGTGCAAGGCATACCCGTATTCAAGAGGGGTCGTCGGGCACATGCACATAATTGCAGGCCAGGATTACTGTAATTCACTCACGAGAGAAGTGGCTTACAAGAATTTTGTTAGACCGATTTTTAAGAATTGCTGATCACTCTTGAGCTTTTGTCTGGCTTGACTAATATGAGTGAGAAGATTCAACTAAGGTCGGTACGTTTCGTCGAAGGATTCTTGAGTAGGCGCGAGAACGTTAGGGTGTGCTCAAAATACATACTCTAGTCGCAGACACCGCAAGATGTTGTACATCACGAAGATGGTACTGCAGAAATTCCACGAGCGTACATGTCGTAGAACGACGGGCAACATATTCTCACGAAATGCTAAATACTGGGAAATCAGAAAAATTGGAGTCGTTACGATGGTTTGTTTACAGGAGGCCTTCCCTGTACCACGTGCGAATACAAAAGGGAAGGCAGAAGTGCTGAAACACTCTGTGCCACACACCGTAAAGCGGTTTGCGGAGCATATCTGTCGAAGCAGAGCGATGCACGATTCACAGGCGACTCCCAAGCTAAAATACTAAGGAAATACGCATATAAACTTTGAAAATGGTTTTGGCGATGCTCGGATTCACGCTGTATTTTACTTTCATTAGGACACGCAGCATTCAGCAGTAGCAGCTTTTGAAATTGTTGCCTACAGTGTCAGACCTCAGCGTGGACTTGTTACGATGACTGCATATGGATTGGTCACTTACGTCCATTGTTTTCCGTCACAAGTCTGCTTCTCTTCAACAGTTAACCTTCTTTCAAAACCTTATTTAACTTCTAAGTGCTAAGAACGGCAGCAAACTCTTTAATCACTGTATTCCTCTCGAAGAACTGCGACACACGCCCGGATGACTTGAGCTCTCAAAGCAGACAGTTGCTAAGCAACGGCAGAGTCACGTCGCGCGATTTTCTCATTGTTGTGAGCCTGCCCTGGGACCGATGCTAAGCAGCGAGAATATTGGTGATGACAAGCGCCCGCATTATTGGGTTTTGTAAGACTTGTTTTGGCGTTTTTTGAATCCTTCAGTTGAAAGTGTAATGGACTCCAATATTAACATAGAACCGGTTATAATATTTTTGACAGGGCCATTCTAGTTCTTTGTGGCAAATGAGCTACTAATTATTCCCTATGTCGAAACTCGGAAAAATTCACAAGCAGTTGAGGTATTTACCGGTGCTACAACTATCTTCTCTTTTGGTAATTTAGTAATTGGACGCCTTTTACGGAAAAAAATCCTATGATATGTCAGTCACACAAAACACAGACATGCTATGCGTACCTGAGTATGACCACAGTTCGTGGCCTAACGCTACAATCATACAACATTTTGGAATTGCAGTACACAATGAACCACACTTCTGAGCTGTGTAGTATGAAACTTTACAGCTGTCTCTCAGTACATTTTTGGAGGCTGAGATAGGTCTGCCATAGACGTCTGTAGTCCCGTCGACTGAATGCCAATTGCAGTGGTCATAACTGTCTGTTTTAATACCTGCAATAGCCTTTTCATACATCTGTTACAAATAATTTTTGCAGTGTCGACTTTCCTTGTATATTGCAGGAAGGTCGTAAAATGTTGTGTTCCTTAGAACGACCCATGGCAGATTAGATGACAATAAATCCTCACTAAAGTCTAGACGAAAGCTGTCCGCTTTAAGATTTGCCATAGGAGAATTTAATGGTTCAGTCTGTTTTTGCTCTACTTACTAGTGGAGCGCGTAATCTGAGCTGTGGAGCTTGGTACTGAAGAAAATGTCTTTTTAGAACAGATTACCTAAACAAACAATTACTAAGAAGATGACAGTAACTCAAAAAACAAGATCGTAATCATATAAAATGTCAACTTAAGCTTAATCACATATGCCTGTCAGTATTCTAATTTTATAAAGAACGATTAGAAAGTTTCTGCTTAAAAGCCGTACAGTCCAGGATCGGTATGCCGATCAGGAAAAATCGCCGTGGGCATTCAGGAAATCATTCCACCGAAGCCTCAGGTTGTAGATAACTATTAGCTAAAACAACAAGTCTGCTGTTTCGTAGCAACAAGTCCTTTTAGTCCCCACTTTTTCTGTGTAAGTCCAATTTAGCTCCCTTTGAGACCTTTAAGAAAGATTTAAGCGTTTTTAGGTATGTTGCAGAGTGGAACAGTAAGTAGTGCACGGATAATATTTTGTTAAGAACCGACAGAGACGGCTAACTGGGCCGCAACTGCTACCGGCTTCGTAACGGTGTTGTAACTGAATGTCAACGTTTGAGGCCAAAAGTACAAACAATCTATGAGCGCATTTCATCAGACTGTCACAAGAATACCTTTAGGGATGCAAAGTTCTCATAAAGGAACTCTCTGAAATCCTGAAGTTAAACACTAGAGCAGACGAGAGCGCTTACAGTCTTGGAAAGAGAGGATATTCAGTCATCTCAGTCACCAGTATCCGCGTGGGGGAGGGGTAGGGTGATAGTTCCACTTCATCCCCAATTTACAGGATGCTATGGTGAATTCAACTACCATCTACAAGCTTCCGGCAACTTGGAGTCCACTGCTGCAAATCTACAGCCGTCCTGCCTCACAGGGGACTTCTGATACACGATCCGCTTTCCTGCCGACCACAACAGTAGCTGACTGGGAATGGTGGGGGGGGGAGCCTGTCTTTCGTCGATGAGGAGCCGATCTACCTCTCTCCGAGCTGTTCAGCTTAGGCTGGGTGCCCGTGTCACCGCTACTGGGGCAGTACAAGTACAGCCTTACCGGCTGTGTGTTGCTGCTGAGTCTCCTGCCTAAACACCACCTCGACAACCGACAACAGGCACGAGCAGATCCCTGGGACCGAGCCTCGGTGCGGATCCACTCGTCCAGAACGCTGAGGCTCTGACGGACGTCCACGGCCACGCCGGGCTGCAGGGACGCAGTCTCCTGTGACGTAGCCGCAGCGCTACCAACGGGGAACACGGCACCTGTGTTCGGCAAGTTCCTCCTTGCCTGGCACTGACGCGCTACCTCTCGCGCTTTCAAGCAGCGCGGACTCGGCGCGTTCGCTGATAGACAGCACAGGGAAGAAGACTGAGTGACTGCAAAATTCCCGCCGATAAATGATTTTAATTTAATGACGTTTCGTTAGCGCCTTGGCGGTCTGCAGGATCACTCAATCTCGCTCTCCGCTCGACCTCCTGATAACAACACGACAATTGCTCAGATCATAATGGGGTGTATAAGGATAAGACCTTTAAATCAGGACACTACTAATGATAACTCAAAATTGATTTTCGTAATCTGTTTAACTCGATTGCGGGTGTTCATTACAATTATGGTGTTAGAAAGGAATATAACGTTATCGAGTCATAGGGTTATAAAAATTTTAGTTCCAGTTTCAAAACAGCTAACCACTTCTCAGAACTGTTTATAACTTGAACGGATTTTTATCGAAAAAGGCGGAAACGCTACAGGAAAAGAAATACGAAAGGTTTGCCATCAGATGTCGCAGTAAGGGGGAAAATATGCAAAATACAAGACACGTGGTAAACGACTGTTTTTCAGTTTGCGTCTGAGATACTCAGAGTAACTATCTCAATACAGGATCGCAAGCTGCTTGTAAAGGTCTTTTACAAGAACGGTGACTGTGCGCCAGCAGCTCTGCAGAAGTTCTGGACACTCAGGGGTATGGAAAAGATTGTTGGTCTGATGTCTGCCAAGGGTCTGGAGTAAATGATAACGATATTCCTGATGAAATATTCTGCATTGCCAGGGGGCTCGAGCAGAGGTGTGTAAACATGGAGTGCACGGGGAATTACCCTAACTTTGGACATGCCTGTGAGACCAGTGCATAAAATTCTCCGAAACATCATGTATCCATATCCGTGCAAAATTACTCATTTTCAGGACTTGCTTCATGCTCGCGTGGAGTTAGATAAACGTTTGCTCTAGGATTCCTCACTCGCATGACACTGTACAATGAGTGACCATGGAACATTCTGTAGACTAACCCCGTTTCTACGAGTATTCCAAGGATCTGTCAACCGGTGGAACAATGCTCCTATGGGAGTACCAAAAATTCGAATAAGTTCCTGTTTATTTAAAGGACTCTGACTGAAAAGCACGTTATCAGCTCCCTCAATTTACCTTTTTCAGTGCCTTTAAAAAACTTTCCCAAAAATTGTGTCATGCGAACGTACTCGGGCTTTTGTTAACATGCAACTCACCTCATAGTCCCACCAGCTCCCCTAAACAAACCCACTAGTCCATCGCTGTAAGTCACTCAAACCCATCCATTTCTGCCGACTGATATTTTTCCGGAAGTCACACTGCAAGTCACTAGTCTCATTTATTCTACACACCAACGTGACTAGTCGTTTTGTTGCCACACCCCCGAATAATTTTAGAAATTCTGACTGAATGTTATCCATCCCCTCTCCATTATGTGACCGCAACTCATCGAAAACTCTCTTAAATTCTTACTCTAATGCTGCTTCTCCATGCCCTTCCCTGTCGACTTTCGTTACTTACTTTTTCCATGATGTCATCAGGCAAGTCCTCCCCCTCACAGAGGACTTCAATGTACTCTTTCCACGCATCCTTTCTCCCGTATTCATTTAGTAGAGGAATTTCCATTGCACTCTTAATGTTAACGCCTTCGTTTTACTTTTCTACATGCTGAGTCAGTCCTTTCGACAGTAATTTATTGTCCGACTGCTTCACATTTTTCATGTAGTCATTTCGCCTTTGCTTCCCTGGATATCCCATTTAGTTCCTAAGTGTTTTGCCCTTCTGTATTCCTGAACATGCCTGAACATTTTTGTAGTTCCTTCTTTCGTCGGCCAGCTGAAGTATTTCCTGTTAGACATGGTTTTTTCGCAGTTACCTTTCGCGTATTTACGTTTTTCTTTCGAACGTTTATGACTGCCATTTCTCTTCATCTGAACTGCCTACTGACTAATATATTTTTCGCAGTATCTATAGCTTCAGAGAACTCAAAGCCTATCTTTTCATTCCTTAGTACTTCCGTAACCCACTATCTTGCGCACTGAATCTTTCTAAATGGTTTCTTGATCTTCAGCCAACTCTCCATGAATACCATAGCTTCAGAGAACTCAAAGCCTATCTTTTCATTCCTTAGTACTTCCGTAACCCACTATGTTGCGCACTGAATCTTTCTAAATGGTTTCTTGATCTTCAGCCAACTCTCCATGAATACCAAATTGCGGTTTGAATCTATATCTGCTCCTGGGTAAGCCCTACAATTCAGTATCTGATTTCGGAACTTATGCCTTACAAAAATGTAATTCAGCTGGATTCGCCGTCTATTTCTGGCCTATTACACGTATGCCTCCTCCTCTTGTGAGTTTTGAAGACAATATTCGCTATTAGCACCTAAAAATTTATTGCAAAACTCCGTTAGTCTTTCTCCTCTGTTATTCCTAGTACCTAGCTCGTATTCTCTCCTAAACCCTTCTTCTAATTCATCCCCCACAGTCTCATTGCAATCTCTGCCTGTGAAAGATGTTGTGTTCAGGGCTCCCATTACGAATGTAGCTCAACTGAAGGCACAAATTGCCCAACGCATTCTCAACGTGACCCCTGAGATACTCCGTTCTGTTGCGGAACATGTTTTTTCTCAATCTCAACTTGTGCAGAAGACGTTGGGCAGCATGTTGAACATATCTTGGAACAGTCTCTTGACAGGTAAAAGCCAATTGTTTGTTGCTTTTCATGGAATTTCTGGGCTCACAACAATGAAAAACAGATTTTTCCTCTTCTGATGATGTCCGCAGTTACTGTTCTAGTGGCTAGCGTTGCTGCCTCCGGATCACGGGGTCCCGATTTCGATTACCGGTTCCCAAGGTTTACTTCCGCCAGTACCTCTCTCCCACATTCCAAACTCGCAGCAGTTGACCAGCAATGTCACTCCTGGAAGGCGGGATGTTTCAGAGGAAGGCGCTAACTAATGCCTAGAGACTGACAGCAATAACAAACAGATGCCCCAAAAGCTATGTAACTGCAACAAAGTCGCGAAAATGTGTAATAGAAAACATTGTGTAGAAAGCAAAAGTTCAAAATTTCATCTTTACAAAATATTAATTGGGACAGAACGCACATACGAACAGAGACATTGAATTGAGGATTAATAAAGGAAAATAAATGTATCACGAAAATGTTATGAAGGAGTATGAAAGACAGTAAAAACATTTAAAGTAACAAGCAATAGAGATGAATTGTTACAGCGTAGAAAAGGCCACGCACGGAATTGTTTTTTGCGGGCTCTTGGTGTTAGGTTCCTATTTGACCTAAGAACATAAGGTAGAAATATTTTTCTTTAGCCCGGACCTGCGGCCATTTTTATAGACGTTCTGACATCGGTTTTGCTGTGGCTTTTTTGCGGTATAATAAGCAACGCTCGATCGACGACCCGGAGCTGGCGCTCAGAACAAATGGATGAATTGATTAATTCAATTCGCAAAAGGCTGTAATTGCGCTGAAATTAATGCACAGTTAATGATACCATTTGTATGTGAACCATTCGGATTTCATGAGAAAAAACAGTCGCCCTTGAATAACTGCTGACTGTAGTGAGACTGATGGTTCAAATTTGGTCCACTCGTGTGTCAGACCTTCGTCCAAGATAAGTTTCAACAGTTTCAAAACAATCTTGCTTCGTTTGGATTTTACGTACAAGAAACACCTTTTCCTGTGAGGTTTCTGAACCGCGTCACTTCTATACTTGAAACTGATACGAAACGGCTCAAACACTGCTCGAATGTACATAA
Source organism: Schistocerca serialis cubense (assembly GCF_023864345.2). Classification (NCBI taxonomy): domain Eukaryota; kingdom Metazoa; phylum Arthropoda; class Insecta; order Orthoptera; family Acrididae; genus Schistocerca; species Schistocerca serialis. The sequence continues at coordinate 6,417,289 of NW_026048462.1, forward strand.
ATAGAGTCAAAACAATTTTGTTTTACTCCAATAATGTTGATCCGTTATCGAGATAAGATGGTTTAGATTCGAGGTTATTGTAGTACATAAAATTAGTACTTACTTGAATCGAATGCGCGTAAACGGTTTCAAGTAAATCAAACAAATACAGAACGCCTTACTACGGTAAAATTGAAAACTCACTTCCTAAAATTTAGGTAGAGTTGGATTTTATGTGCAAAATACACGTTTCTGTGAGCCTTTCTAAGCACGCCACGGCACTTCTATGTTCCCAAATTGCGCGAATCGGTTCAAATGTTGTAAGAAGTTATACAAAATCGTGTAATTAATGGCTATGCTATTGTTTTGTGAAACCTTTATCCCTTGCCACGATATAGCGGTCTAAGTTTGAACACAAATGCAAGTGAAATTCGGTTTTATGTGAATAGCACAAGCTGAGACCGTTTAAGGTGATAATAATAAATTCAGTCCTACTGTAAATGTAAGAAACGTTAGCCAAAATCTTTTATCATTCGTCTTTCACTTGCGCAAAACCATGCGTTTTCACGAGAAATTGTGTTTCGTAGAAATGCATTTCATTTTTAGCTGTGCATTTGGACATAATTACAATAACGTTTATTATAGTAGGTTATCATTTCCTTGTTAATGCGTTTACATTTTATTCACCAGTGGCTTATAACTTTCAAAAAATCTTTGTACATCAAAATAAAGCATGTAACAAACATTAATTATGCCCAGCTCTGTATGAAATGATATATTGTTTGCTAGAGCATTTAAAAGTTTGTGGACGACCACTCAGACAGTTAAACTAACCTATGAATTGGTACAAAAATAAGTGTCAGGAAGGAGGTCACCGTACTTCTAACCAGTAGATAAGGTTTTTCTGTGTTTTCTTAAACACTAAAGTGCTGTCTTACAGAAAATTTATTTTCGGACACAACACGCTTAATTTCGTCATTTATCGTACAGGATTGAAAAGTTGATAGTATTTTGTCGTGCATAGGATATTTCGCTGTTTGTCTGTTTATTTCAGCCAATCATACTCACTGCTAAGTCGGTGAGGTTGTTGCAACATTTCGTGCCAAAATTAATTGTGTGAAATTTTCTGGCGATGGATTTTTAACGTTCAATTTTTCTTATTATTGCAAGATCCTGGCAATCACAGAGTGTCAGATTATTGGTAATTGGGAACTCCAATCTTAGACGTGTTATGGGGCTTATTAGAGACGTGACTGGCAAGGAGGGGATGAAAGCCAGTGCATACTAGGCGGAGTCATTTCAGAAATGGATCGAGTCCTTCCGGATGCCGTGAAGAGAGAGGTTAAAGCGAACTGCAGGTGGTGGCTCAAGTCGGTAGCATTGATGTGTGTCGCTTAGGATCGAAAGAAATTCTCTCTGGTTTCGAGCGGCTAACAGAGTGGCAAAAGCTGCTAGTCCTGGTGGCGAGATGAAAGGAGAGCGCAACGTTTGCAGCATAGTCGACAGGACCGATGGCGGACCTCTGGTAGAGAACCGAGTGGAGGGTCTAAACCAGAAGCTCAGACGGTACTGTGACAGTGTAGGCTGCAGATTCCTCGATTTGCGCCATAGTGTGCTTGGGTTTCGTTTATCGCTCAAAAGGTCAGGAGACCACTACACACATGATGCGGCATTACCGGGTAGGAGGTGCTGTTTGGCGTGGACTGGGCGGTTTTTAGGGTTACAGAGCCTCGGGGAAAGACAAAAAGGGGTTCTCTCTCAAAATGTGCGAGATGAACGTAGGTCTAGGAACCATCGGTTTAACAGTTGTAAATTGTTGTAACTGTGTTGGGAAAGCACTAGAGCTTCAAGTGGTAATAGAAAACACTGATGCTCAAATCGTCATAGGCAATGAAAGCTGGCTGAAGTCGGAGATAAGTTCAGCCGTAATATTTGCAAAGAATCTAACGGTATTCCGAAAGGATAAGGTAAACACAGTCAGCGTTGTCTTGTTTGTTGCTGTTAGAAGTAATTCATCTTGTAGCGAAATTTAAGTAGGTAGTTCCTGAGAATGGATGGATGTCATTCGTAGCAACTGGAATAAAGTAATAACTGGATCGTTTTATAAACCTCCCAACTGAATTAATACAATTGCTGAAAGGTTCAAACAAAACTTCATTCTAATTTTAAACGATACGTTGTGGGAAATACATGTTTAAATCCGGAGGCATGCATAAAACATCATCCGAAGCTGTGATAAACGCATTCGCTGACAATTATTTCGAGCAGTTAATTCATGAGCCCATGCCAATAGTAAACGGATGTGAAAACATTGTTAACCTCTTAGTAACAAATAATCCTGCGCTAATAACGATCATCAAAGCGGATGCAGGGATTACTTTACACAGGGTTGTCGTAGTAAACACCTTAACTTAAAAATCCACCAAAAATAAACTAAAAATACCTCTAGTCATGAAAGCTGATAAAAATTCGCTTGACGCATTCCTAAGGATCAATTTCCACTCATTCCAAAATAACAATACAACTGTAGACCGGTGTTCAAAGAAATATCATCGTCAGCAATTGAGAGATTAATACCAAATAAATTAACAAACGACCAAGCTGATCCCCTTGCTACACAAAAAAGGTCAGAACACTGTTGCAGAAACAATGAAAGAAGCACGCCAGATTTAAACGAACGCGAAGAGTCCAAGATTGCCGGTCTTCTACAGAAGCTCGAAATTTAACGCGAAATTCAGTGCAAAACGCTTGTAACACTTTCCACAACGAAAATTCAAGGAGATTCAGGACATATGTAAAGTATGATAGCGGCAAGAGACAATCAGTGCATTCTCTGCACGATAGCAATGGGAATACCAATTACAGTCTTGCTGAAGCAGAATTAGTAAACACAGACTTCCTAAATTCCTTCATCAAACAAGACTAAGCAAGTATTCCGGAATTCGAATCGAGAACAGCTGCCACCAAGAATAACTGACAAATAGCCGGCCGTTGTGACCGAGCGGTTCTGGGTGCTTCAGTCTGGAACCGCGCAACCGCTACGGTCGCAGGTTAGAATCCTGCCTCGGGCATGGATGTGTGTGACGTCCTTAGGTTAGTTCTAGGGGACTGATGACCTCAGAAGTTAAGTCCCATAGTGCTCAGACCCATTTGAACCATCCTTATCTATGTAAACAGATTTAGGAGGCAATCTTAACAGCCGACTGAGGTTGTTTGCAAATGACGCTGTCATTTATCGACTAATAAAGTCATCAGAACATCAAAACTAATTGCAAAACGATTCAGAAAGTGGAAATTGACGCTAAATAATGAAAAGAGTGAGATCACCTAAACGAGTGCTAAAAGGAATCCATGAAACTTCGGTTATACGATAAATCAGTGTCTATTCTAAAGGCAGTATATTCAAGTAAATACCTTTTCATTACAATTACGAACAACTTAAATTCGAAATGACACATAGAATATGTTGTGCGGAATGCAAACCAAAGACTGCCTTTTATTGGCAGAACACTTAGAAAATGTAACGGATCTACTAAAGAGACCGCCTACACCAAGCTTGTCCGTCCTCTTTCGGAGCAGTGGTGCGCGGTCTGGGATCCTTACCACATAGGATTAACGGAGTAAATCGTGAAAGTTCAAAGAAACGCAATTCGTTTTGTATCATCGCGAAGTAGGGGAGAGAGTGCCACTGCCATGATAAAGAATTTAGGGTGGACATCATTAAAACAAAGGCGTTCTCCGATGTGGCAGAATCTTCTCAAGGAAATTCAATCATCAACTTTCTGCTCAGAATGCAAAATTATTTATTTGACGTTGACCTACATACGGAGAAACGGTCATTATAATAAAATAAGGGAAACTAGAGCTCGCACGGAAAGAAATATGAGTTCGTTTCCTCCATTCCCTATTCGAGATTGGAATAACTGAGAACTATTATGGAGGCGGTTCCATGCACCCTCTGCTAGGAATTTAAGTGTGATTTGCAGAGTGTCAGTGTATATGTAGATGTAGATGTTATTGCTTTGTTCAAAAAAACAATGAGAAGAACTTTAAGATACGACATAACAGCAACAGCAACATGTATGCTTTTCGGTAATTTATTATTTGTTGCTCTAAACTTTCAGCATTCGTATGATTCATTACAGAGTCACTTTTTTCTTGTTGTGATTGAGATGAAACATTTCATTTACAAGATCATTCGGAAATTTTCTAAATTTTGAAACAACACATACACTTAGCTGACAAGCAGGTTCCAGTTGACCACAGATCTGTACGATTCCCAATAAGTTGGGTATATGTTGGTCAGCCTATCCTAGGGCGTGGTTACCTACATGTCATGATAAATTATGAAGCTACTTTGACATTTTATAGTGGTCGATTGTAACTTTGTCTGTGAACTGTTTGATATCGTGTTTGGTCACTTGGCTCCTGTTGGCTACTTTGCAGCTAATTTTATGAAGCGGAATGACGTAGCGCCTCTTGTAGCTGTTGAAATAGGCGAAAGCCATTTGCCGTCCAGAAAACCTTTGAAAAGTAACCCTTTTTAACAGTAGTATGTGTGAGTGGAGTGATTTACACATTTTCCTAAGCTTCGATGCTGTTATTTCACATGAACCATGTGCACACGTCATTTTTTGTACAGCCATTCTACATTTTTGTTCGCATCCTAAGTTTATCTATATATTACGGTTGTATCGTATGCTCATCTAGGCAGCATAAACTATTTATATAAATATTATCAAAAACTTCGAACAGTATTTAATGTGTTGTATGTATCCAATTTTTGTTTGCTGTTATTTTGTGTACTGTGTTGAGCATTTATCTTTACAACGCATAGACAGGCTCATGCGAGTATGAAGAAGATGTGTAACTACAAAACAAAAAATTAAGAATAAAAAATACAAATTTGCAGAATTAGAAAAAACTAATTATAAAACAAAATAGAAAAATCGTAAAAAATAAAACCGTATGAAAAAATAAAAGCAAAAGCCGTCGTACAAACATGTGACCTTAGAGTGCTGGTCATGCTTGCATGCTCTTAGGACACAGCATGCAACACTGGACAAGTTCAAACATCCCAGTTCGGTAATCGTAGAGGAATAAGACTAACAGTGCCCAATTTAAAGAACATGGTAGAAAAGACAATAAAAAAAGACCTATACCGGCCCGTTCGCCGTCCGAGTCAACAAAAATATACATCGGTTGGCAAGTTGTGCCGGTCTAATGTCAGAATTGAGAAACTGTAAAAGTAGGGACACACGAATGAAAAATGCTCTTACTGTAGCATAAAAAAGGTGAGTACCTCCTGGGCACAGTTAGGGATGCAGAACAAGAAAAATTATCTGCCAGCTTGAGAGAAATTTAAATGGAAACGTCTTGACATATTCACTCTTTTTTGAGGTAACCCTACATCCTCAGCGCAGTGAGCTATCTGAGCTGCAAGGTGTTGGTACACCAGATCTTGCAAAAGTTCCTCATCCTGTGCCAAAACCCAGAATATTCGTCAGCCATACTAAACAATAGAGCATACATGTAATTTCTGAGAAAGTTTTTCCTCAGGGACAAAATTCCTGGGGCTGGATTTGCTGCTGTTGGAATGAAAAAACATTTTATTCTTTGTTTTTTTGGGTGGGGGAGTTGACTTTTTTCCTCGAAGTGACAATTTCTCCCCAAGCCCACCACCTATTAATTGTACGGTAAGAGACGTAAGAACAAGCTTATGAGCTTATAGGGAGTGGGATGTATCTACCATAGGAAGTGTCCAAGATACGTGTTTGCTTGTACGAGTATTTAGGATGTATCGCCGAGTGGGGATGCATGCATCCTAAACTTCAATGACCAGTTGTATCATACCGCACGACAAGGCAAATGCCTTTCTTGTAGACACGATGACATGTTTCGTGTTATATGACATCTTGTACGATGTTACTTGACTTGACATGACACATTATATTACATGGCAAGTGTACTAATACTTACAAGCAAAAAATTACGAGCATGTCAAGATATTTTGATTTAAATTTCTCTGAATGTGCCAGACAAGTAGAAAAGTTAGTTCCCTATTTTTAAGTCCTTAAGTCTGCACAGGCCTTCCTTGCCTTATTTGTACTATGATAGGATTTTTCATTCTGGCATTTTTATGTAAGATATCGTTCAGTCTTCCAGTCTTCCACCATTCGTTCTTCTATAATGTTTATGTAGCCCCTCACGGATGCAAGCAACTAAAGTCAACATGTAAGAATAACAGGTACACGTATTTTCTTAACCCTTAAACTACTGTTTCATGAATAATGTATGCTGTTACATCTTAATATCCCCATTTCTAGTCTGGAACCGCGTGACCGCCACGGTCGCAGGTTAGAATCCTGCCTCGGGCATGGATGTGTGTGACGTCCTTAGGTTAGTTAGGTTTAAGTAGTTCTAAGTTCTAGGGGACTGATGACCTCAGAAGTTAAGTCCCATAGTGCTCAGAGCCATTTGAACCATCCTTATCTATGTAAACAGATTTAGGAGGCAATCTGAACAGCCGACTGAGGTTGTTTGCAAATGACGCTGTCATTTATCGACTAATAAAGTCATCAGAAGATCAAAACTAATTGCAAAACGATTCAGAAAATGGAAATTGACGCTAAATAATGAAATGAGTGAGATCACCTAAACGAGTGCTAAAAGGAATCCATGAAACTTCGGTTATACGATAAATCAGTGTCTATTCTAAAGGCAGTATATTCAAGTAAATACCTTTTCATTACAATTACGAACAACTTAAATTCGAAATGACACATAGAATATGTTGTGCGGAATGCAAACCAAAGACTGCCTTTTATTGGCAGAACACTTAGAAAATGTAACGGATCTACTAAAGAGACCGCCTACACCAGGCTTGTCCGTCCTCTTTCGGAGCAGTGGTGCGCGGTCTGGGATCCTTACCACATAGGATTAACGGAGTAAATCGTGAAAGTTCAAAGAAACGCAATTCGTTTTGTATCATTGCGAAGTAGGGGATAGAGTGCCACTGCCATGATAAAGAATTTAGGGTGGACACCATTAAAACGAAGGCGTTCTCCGATGTGGCAGAATCTTCTCAAGGAAATTCAATCATCAACTTTCTGCTCAGAATGCAAAATTATTTATTTGACGTTGACCTACATACGGAGAAACGGTCATTATAATAAAATAAGGGAAACCAGAGCTCGCACGGAAAGAAATATGAGTTCGTTTCCTCCATTCCCTATTCGAGATTGGAATAACTGAGAACTATTATGGAGGCGGTTCCATGCACCCTCTGCTAGGAATTTAAGTGTGATTTGCAGAGTGTCAGTGTATATGTAGATGTAGATGTTATTGCTTTGTTCAAAAAAACAATGAGAAGAACTTTAAGATACGACATAACAGCAACAGCAACATGTATGCTTTTCGGTAATTTATTATTTGTTGCTCGAAACTTACAGCATTCGTATGATTCATTACAGAGTGACTTTTTTCTTGTTGTGATTGAGATGAAACATTTCATTTACAAGATCATTCGGAAATTTTCTAAATTTTGAAACAACACATACGCTTAGCTGACAAGCAGGTTCCAGTTGACCACAGATCTGTACGATTCCCAATAAGTTGGGTATATGTTGGTCAGCCTATCCTAGGGCGTGGTTACCTACATGTCATGATAAATTATGAAGCTACTTTGACATTTTATAGTGGTCGATTGTAACTTTGTCTGTGAACTGTTAGATATCGTGTTTGGTCACTTGGCTCCTGTTGGCTACTTTGCAGCTAATTTTATGAAGCGGAATGACGTAGCGTCTCTTGTAGCTGTTGAAATAGGCGAAAGCCATTTGCCGTCCAGAAAACCTTTGAAAAGTAACCCTTTTTAACAGTAGTATGTGTGAGTGGAGTGATTTACACATTTTCCTAAGCTTCGATGCTGTTACTTCACATGAACCATGTGCACACGTCATTTTTTGTACAGCCATTCTACATTTTTGGGCGCATCCTAAGTTTATCTATATATTACAGTTGTATCGTAAGCTCATCTAGGCAGCATAAACTAGTTATATAAATATTATCAAAAACTTCGAACAGTATTTAATGTGTTGTATGTATCCAATTTTTGTTTGCTGTTATTGGCATTGTTATGTAAGATATCGTTCAGTCTTCCACCATTCGTTCTTGTATAATGTTTATGTAGCCCCTCTCGGATGCAAGCAACTAAAGTCAACTTGTAAGAATAACAGGTACACGTATTTTCTTAAACCTTAAACTACTGTTTCATGAATAATGTATGCTGTTACATCTTAATATCCCCATTTCTAGTCTGGAACCGCGTGACCGCCACAGACGCAGGTTCGAATCTTGCTTCGGGCATGGATGTTTGTGATGTCCTTAGGTTAGTTAGGTTCAAGTAGTTCTAAGTTCTAGGGGACTGATGACCTCAGAAGTTAAGTCCGATAGTGCTCAGAGCCATTTGAACCATTTGATCCCATGTCTAGTCTATTTTATAATTGACTTGATGGGTTTTGTAGATTTTTAGTTTATAAGTCTACAATCCGGATGACGGAGGGATCTCGCTTTATAATATCAACCAAAACGATGTTGCAACGCTGGTACTGCTAAAGACTGAAAGCAAGGGGAAACTAGATACGTAATTCTTCCCGAGGGTACGGAGATTTACTGTATTGTTTAATGATGATGGCATCCGCTTGGGTAGAAAATTCTGTAAATAAAATAGTCCCCCATTCGGATACTCAGGAGAGGACTACTCAAGAGGATAACGACACCAGGAAATACAAAACTGGCGTTCTACGGATCAGAGAGTGCTATGTCAGATCTCTTAGTAGGGGGAGGTAGATTACAAAATCTATAAAGGGAAACGTAGCGACTACAGTTAGATATTGTGAGAGTAAGTGAAGATTGTTGACAAGTGGAACAGGACTTTCGGACAATTTAATACAAGATTGTAGATAAAAAGTCAAGCAGGGGTAATGCAGGAGTCAGCTTAATAATGAATAAGAAAATAGGAATGCTGGTAGGCAACTGTGAACAGTGTAGTGGAGCATTATTGTAACCAAGATATCAAGATAGATACGAAGCCTACACCCACCACAGTAGAACAAATTTATGTTGCAAATGGTGAAGAAATCGCAGAAATATACGATGAGATAAAAGAAATTATTCAGATAGATTAGGGAAACGAAAATTTCGTCATTGGAATTCGATAGCAAGAAAAGGAAGAGAAGGAAAACTTGTAAGTGAATATGGACTGGGCAAAAGGAACGAAAGAGGAAGCCGCCTGGTAGAATTTTTCGCATATCACAATTCATTTTACACCAAGACCTGGTTAGAGAAACGTTAAGAGACCTCGAGACACCAGGAGGTATCAGATTCGCTATACAATAGCAAGACAGAGGTTTAGGAATTAGATATTAAATAACAGCATATTTCCAGGGCAGGTACGGACTCTGACCACAATTGACTTGTTATTGACTGTTAATTAAAACTGAAGAAGTTGCAAAAAGGTAGGAAATTAAGGAGATGGGATCTGGATAAGGTGAAAGAGCCAAACTGATACATCTGCCTAATATCGTGAAGGGCCCCCGCGAGCACGCAGAAGTGCCGAAACACGATATGGCATGGACTCGACTGATGTCTAAAGTAGTGCTGGAGGAAAATGACACCATGAATCCTTCAGGGCTGTCCATAAATCCGTAAGAGTACGAAGGCGTGGAAATCTCTTCTGAACAGCACGTTGAAAGGCATACAAGCTATGCTCAGTAGCGTTTATGTCTGGCGAGTTTGGTGGCCATCGGAAGCGATTCAACTGAGAAGAGAGTTTATGCAGACATTCTGTAGCAATTCTGGGCGTGTGGGGCTTCACATTGCACTGTTTGAATTGCCCACGTCCGTCGGAATGCACAGTGAACATGAGTGGATACAGGTGATCAGACATGATGCATACGTACGTGTCACCTGACATAGTCGTATCTAGACATATCAGGGGTTCCGTATCACTCCAACTGCACTCGTCCACACCATTACAGAGTTTCCACCAGCTTGAACAGTAGCCCATGCAGGGCCCATCGATTCATGAGGTTGTTTCCAAACCCGTACACGTTTATCCGCTCGATACAAGTTGAAACACGTTCCCAGTCATCTACAGTCCAATGTTAGTGTTGATGGGCTCAGGCGAGGCGTAAAGCGTTCTGTCGTGCAGTCTTAAGGATACACGAGTGGCCTTTGGCTCCTGAAAGCCGATATCGATGATGTTTCGTTGAATGGTTCGCACACTGACACTAGCTGATGGCCCAGCATTGAAATCGCCAGCAATTTGCGGAAGGGTTGCACTTCTGTCGCGTTGGACGGTTCTCTTCAGTCGTCGTGGGTCCTGTTCTTGCAGGAACTTTTCCCGGCTGTAGCGATGTCGGAGATTTGATTTTGTACCGTATTCCTGATATTCACGGTACACTCGTGAAATTGCCGTACGGGAAAATCTCCACTTCTTCGCTACCTCGGAGATGCTGCGTCCCATCGCACGTGTTTCGACTGTAACACTACGTTCAAACTCACTTAAATCTTGGTAACCTTTAGAAAAATTATACACGACTGTGCTTAAACTGATACACAATATTTTTTTTTAGCGCAACGCAATCTGACTTTCAAAAATCCCTACAAAAGAATGGCCCTGACTAACATTAACCTATGCGTTTCACAAATCGCTTACCTCACTAAAATCTTGGTTACTCGAACTACTGCAATACAGCAGGCGCCACTACTGCCAGCTAAATAAAAGATTCAAACTATGGAAGGCACTAACTATTGATAGAGATAGTTAGCAAATGAATGATATTAATAGAGAACAAACAATGTATTTACCTTAATATCATCATATATATATAGCAGTTCATGACACATTAAAAAACTCCGCCATCTCTCTCTCCACATCCACCACTGCTGGCGGCTCACCTCCAACTGCGCAACGCTACGTGCTGTTCACAGCCAGCTGCCTAACACTACAATGGCGAGTATTACAACAATGCAAAGCAGCCACAGACTGCACACAGCACAGCCAGTGATTTTCATACAGAGGTGGCGTTACCAATAAAAAAACCTAAACAGCCTACTTACATAGCCCCCATGCTCCCCACAAAAATTTTTACAAATTGTTTTGGGCACTGGCCAATAATGATTTGATAAAATTTTTCATAATTACAATAACAAAGAAATCAAAGGCACACACTTATTGATACAATGTTGGTCAAAAGCTAAAATTTTCTCACACTCCATAAAGACAGTCCTGATCATTCATCACAGTAACATTGCAGTGTTTTTCTCAAAGTCTGAGCAGTAAAAGAAAATGGACACGGAAGTAGTGGATTTCCATGCTGTCTTGAAGAAGTAGTGTTGTCCTCCCAACAGAAAGACAGCGTTGACTCTTGACATGCAGACAGGTAATGGGCCACAACAGAGCAAACCCACAGCAGAGTCAATCGAAGTTGAAGAATATTGGTAGGTAGGTCATCACAGAGCAGACCCGCTGTAGTCCTGCTGGAGTGTATGGTATTGGTGGGTCACCAGAGGTGCAGACCCACTGCAGTCCTTGTAGAAATAATGGTATTTGTGGCCCATCAAAGATGCAGACCCACTGTAGTCCTTGTAGAGATGGCCAGCAGCCATCTGTTGTGACTGTGCAGGTGCACAATCACCATCGAAGAGTCTTGCGGAGAATATAACAAGTACATAAACCACCACATGTCCACTCACAAAAAATTTATTTGAAATGTCCTTAGAACCAGCAATGCTGTTAACCAGTCCCTTGCTGAATTATTAACACACGTGCAAACACTATCAGTCCCTACTTCTCACATATTGTGCATATACTATGACCAACAGAAACGTGTGCTGTGAAATGTAACTTACAAGTTACTTAATTTGATGAACTGTGTCAATTACAATTTTATAACATAAGAATACAATTACAAAGGTACAAAATACATCATTAAAGAACATAACAATACAGATAACATTTGTGGTACAGGCTTTACAAAAGAATCGAACTAACATATACATCAGTGTTACAGGAATTATGACATAAGTAAATACATAAAAGATCAGAATAACTTTCGAAACATCAACTTCACACATGAGCATGAAAACAAAACAGAATAAATAATGTCTAAACATCTTTACAAAGTAAATAACACAGTATTAAAAAAATTCTACAACAGAACAACATCAGCTAAACACATAAAGACAGGAAAAACACAAATATACAAGAGTACACAAACACATAGTGGGATAACACAAGGAAAGGGCAGGGTTTCTTTTACTGCAGTATTTTGCAAACAAAACTTTCTTTACTTCTCGGAGATCTCCCTTCGTTCTTCATTATTTCCAAAAAGTCCTATCTACACCTGCTTTCTGTACTTTTTTCGTATGACTTCTCAATGCATTTCATCGCAACTCATTCTCTTATATAGTCTACCCCTGTTAAGCTAACTTAAATCTACTGAGCTCAGATGCTAAACTAAGGGACGAGGCAATGCAGCAGCACAAAACAATTAACACAAACAGCAATGATAAAAAATACAAAAGGCAAAGCACGCAGCATAAATTGCAACTAATATAAGGCAATGAGCAGCAAACATGAAAAATAAATCAGTAGTAAACTGGCTTTGCAGAGTAACACAAATTAAAATTCAGTAGACTATGCCTGGCGAACAGCAGAAGCAAAAGCAATAAATTAAATCTAAACATGACAAAGCTCAAGCAGAAAAAATATTACACTAAAAATGGCCATGTCCAATATCTATGTTGTGGTGTCACCGCCAGACACCACACTTGCTAGGTGGTAGCTTAAATCGGCTGCGGTCCATTTAGTATATGTCGGACCCGCGTGTCGCCACTGTGTGATCGCAGACCGAGTGCCACCACAAGGCAGGTCTCGAGATACGGACGAGCACTCGCCCCAGTTGTTCGACGACATTGCTAGCGACTATACGGACGAAGCCTTCCTCTCATTTGCCGAGAGACAGTTGGAATAGCCTTCTGCTAAGTCCATGGCTACGACCTAGCAAGGCGCCATTAGCCTTACATAGTTTGAGAGTTATCGTATAAATGTCTCAAGAAGAACGTTGTAAACCAACAAAGAATAAAGTTAAGTATTCGAGGAGCTGCATACTTTTCTTATCAGAATCAAATAGTTATCCTGTTCCAGACTTCACGCCAGTCGGCGTGTGTGTACGCGTGCCTTTCTTTCGGCTACCAGTCACTGTGGACTGGCTGCCTTAGCAGTCCACATCATATGTCACATCTTAACAGTAGAGTGATGCATCACGAGAACTGACACTAGCAGATAAGTTACTAAATCGTAAAGAAATTATTTATGTAATTCCTGTGACGGGAAATGTCTATTAATGTGCCCTCGTTTTCTTGGAAGTAGATCATAAATTTCTTATTGACTGGATCTGTAGGCATAAAATAACTATATTAGTACATATATTAAATTTTATTTTAACCAATGCAGCAGTGCAGCTAGAAACTAGATGTTAAACAAAATGAGCAATTATGTATATATAAAGCAACATATGAAACGTCATTCACTAGGCAAATGGCGTCTCCAAAGGCAAAAAACTCTCTCAAGAAGAAAGACAATAGATGTAAAATGTTTCTCATCATTTCATTAGGCATTTTAGTAAAAATCACAAATTAAGAGCTCCACTGTGTAATCATATGTTTTCAACTTCGACCATGTAGTTTTTGTGATGCTTTCTACAAAGGAACGTCAATAGCGAGGATAATGGCCTCCCTTTTTTTTTTTCTCCACCTTTGCCTCTGAAAGGGGCACACGCTAATGGCTTTTTTTTTCAGGCGACTGTCGTCCAGCTGGGTGCCCACGACGCATTACGTGCAGGTGGTCACTTAACTTTCTTACCGAAATATTTACGACACCAGTTTCCGCTACAGTGACAGTCTCATATGAAAATTTCACAGGTCGAAAATTTACGTTACAAATGTGTAGAAACAAAATCCTATGAATATAACAGTGTGCAAAAAATTTTCGCCTGCATTGTGATACATTCACGCATTTACACACATTTCATAATTCTAAAGTACGATTCTTGGTTTACGACATTCTTTTCCACAAATCAGAGTCCCTAACCACTATTCAGTATTCCTTACCTCATTATACATATACATATTCGTCGGCACTTCTTCAATATTTCATCTTAAGAAATATGTAGCATAATCAAATTCCTCATATAGCATCAGCTTATTTATCATAAACATACCTCAGGAGCATAATACACATCGTCATCGTAAAAATAACATCATAACACCTCAGTCAAATCTCAAAAACGTCATAGCTTTTTGCAATAGTTTCAAAACCTAAAAAAAATTCTCTGCTCATGTCAGTAGTGTCATTTACCTCAAACGTACTTTAAAAATCATGCTCCCTTACCAAATACATCATTCAAAGCTCTCATGGTATCACAATGGGTCCGAAAAAAATATGAACAGTTCAAAAAGTACAGACAAAATACAATTTCACAAGTGTGAAGTTACCCAACAGTGTAAATGCGTAAACATGTGTCACTGATGTAGTAAAAAAAGTTTCTTTCTCTGTTAAATGATCAGATAGCTGTGTAATTCTGTGTTAGAGAAATATGGTACCGATGTGTGAAGTTGTATAAGCAAATACCATATTAGCTAGGGCTCCCTGTGCTTGCCAAACACATGATACACAAAGTAAGCGTGTACCCCCCTGAGGGTCAATGTAATTATACCCTCAGGTGTTACAGATTACAGCTATGGAATGAAATGTATCACGGAAAAACTTCGTATCATTGTACTTCAAATATCTTTAAAAATAAATGTTTTAAGTACAAAATTAATCACTCAAATGCGTGCCCTGTAGCGATAAATGTGCGTCTTGCTATAAGATAATTCTGTGGAAGTGTTGTAATTATCGTCCTCCGAAAGCTAAGTTCTGCAGAAGTCAATGTACTTACCCCATCATAAATGAAAGTGAAATGCTTTGTGTATAGATATCGTAGTTATTACGTACATTAATGTGATCAAGAAAGTACTATACTGTAAAGTATTGTTGTGCTACGAAAAAGGCCCTCACATTGTAGCTTACTACTAAAACATGTTTTGCTTTCCAGAAGAATTCAGAAAAACTGTGAGGATATAAAACAGATACACCGCAAAAACAACATTGTAAATTGTCACTCATTAGTAGCGTCGTGATATAATTGTGTATCTGTCAAAGAAACCAAATGATAAGTCATCATTAATTCCACAGAAAGTACTTTAAATCCAGAATGTATTTTCAAGTAAACCAAAATTTTGCATTAAAATCTCATTAGCAGTACTGGCAAATGTTCTAAGTATGTGAGCCTTATAGTCGTTACGTAATCATGCAACTAACAAGCAAGAATGTACACACACAATAACACTGTGTCGTCTGTTCACAATAACAATGCATTCGTAATTTCTGTTTAAATAAGTTCTCTTGGTTCTTGACTGGATATTTAACTGCAAACATTGTTGCATATTAACAGATTCTAAGTCTGACAAAGCATAGTAGTAATGTAAAGTGAAAAGTTATATGGCAAAGATAAAGTTAAAAAGCAGATTATCTTTCAATAAACGGTTTTACATGTGAAATGTGGTGTAAACCTTTACTCTTCCTAGTACGCAGAGTTTCAACTTCAACGCAATTATCATGTGGTATACGTCGGATTCTGTAAGGTCCATTGTAAACTAGAAAGAATTTTTGACTCAAGTAATTCTTCTTATGTGACAGTGAATGAGCTTTAATGAGAACTTTCTGACCAATATAAAATTTCTTTGCATTTGCTTTACCATGTAGTTTTCTCCTTTTGTCTGCTGCAGATTTTATATTTTTAAGAGCCAAATCAATTATGTCTTTGTGTCGAAGTTTACGTGTATTCGGGAAAGGTACAAGCTCTCTGATTCTGTTCGGTGGTTCTTCATTCTTTAGTACTAGAGTAGGTGATAAAGCAGTGGAATCATGAGGCATTTCATTCAGCACGTTTTGAAATAAGTGTAAATATCTGTCCCAATGCTGATGCTTTCTGTGACAATAAAGTCTGCAAAGCTTATTGATTTCTTTCATAATCCGTTCAGAGGGTTTACAATGTGGTGAGTACAATGAAATAAAAACAGGTTTGATTTTATGGTTGCGAAGCATGCGTGACCAAACAGCAGATCTGAATTGCGGTCCGTTATCTGAAATGACTTTACTAACGTGTCCAACTTCACGTAAGAAAGTTTTAACAAAGGCGGTGGATACAGACCGTCCAGTGGCTTTACGTAACGGAGTGAAAGAAACAAATTTTGAAGTAAGTTCAACAGCGACTAGAACGTACGAAAATCCATTAGATGTTCTGACAAGCGGTCCCAAGAGATCAACAGCAGCAAATTCTTTTAATTTAGAAGGAATAATAGGAAACAACGGAGCACGATGTGAGACAGTAGATGGTTTCGCCTTTTGACAAAGTTTACAAATAGACAAGACTCTTCGAATTCTCTTTTCCATATTGTTAAAATAACAAGTCGTTCGAAGAATATGATAACATTTTCGTGGACCAAAATGTGCGTAGCTGAAATGAATGTACCAAATGAGCTTATTAACAAAATAGTCTGGAATGCAAAGTACCCATAGCTTGTCATCAACAGTGCAGCGTTTGAAGAGTATGTTGTTTCTAACCAGGTAATAATGCAGAATCTGTGTGTGTGTCTTTTCATACCATTTGCTCTTGATGTCTTTCCAAATCGGATCTTTATCTTGTTCATGAGCAATGTCCTTTAAAGATGTGGTGATGAATTTTTCAAAGGCGACTTTCTGAATGTAAAGAATACTGAAATTTTTCTCGAGGTTGCCTTCAGTGTTACTTTTCTCAAGCCCAATTGGTGCGCGTGACAGTGCGTCCGCAACAATGTTCTCCTTGCCGGGAATGTAGACTATTGTGAAGCGGAATTCTTGCAGAAACAATGCCCAACGATTTAACCTGTCATGATTTAATTTTGAGGACATAAGAAATTGTAATGCACGATGATCACTGTATAGTTTTACGTGCTTACCAGAAAGAAAGAAACGGAATTTGTTAACTGCCCAAACGATAGCTAAAGCTTCTAATTCAGTAACGGAATAATTTTTTTCAGATTTTGTTAGCACTCGGCTAGCAAAAGCAATGGTTTTCTGAAATGACCAGTTGGGAGGAAAACAATGAGAGAATTGATGAATCCACGCTTGTGGATGAATGTCGTTGGCAGAATTCCTAAACGTTTTGAATTTACGTGTAGTAATGAACACCTTATAGTCAAAATCATCGTGTCGGCGAGTAGCATATCGGTCATTGTTACGTCGTGTCGGCGGTTCCATCTCAAAATACAATGCGCCTTGCCAATTTCTTTCATAATTTCCGAAGTGTCTTGTGTTATTATTTTGTGGTTGTTCCGTATTTCTATGTCCCTCTTCCCGTGTCGGAGCGCGAGTGTCCTCTGAAATACGTAATTCTTGTATTACCTGTGTCAGCTGATCTTGTACTTCCCGGATTTCTCTTTGGTGTTGCGTATTAATTTGATTCAGATTTTGTTTCAGTTTCCTAATTTGTTCGCTCTCTTCTGTGTCATTAAAGACTACCGATTTAGTGCCATTCAGATTATCATCTACCTTCGTAGATAAATTAGTGAACTGATCCGAAAGTTCGGCTACTTTCTCCGATAGTGTACTTATTTCCTCAGTGTGTTTTTCTGAACCAAGTTTCAGAGTATCTACTGTGTCCTTTAAGTTTCCTGAGTCTTTGCAAGTTCCATAACCGAATCGGTAGATGCAACTGAGTCAAATTTAGCTTGCAAGGTCTCATGATTTTCATGAACAATAGTTTGCAGTTCTTTTATGGTTGCTTCGTGATTCTGTAATGCATTTTCATGCCGCGAAAAAATAGGTTGAAAATGCTCACAAATTTGAGCTTTTACGTCATTACAGACTTTTTGACATTTCGATTCAATGTTATGTAACTCAGTAGTTAAATCTTCACGTGTTTGTTCAAGAGTTTGTTCCAATGAGTCTAACTTTTGAAGCTGTTGCTGTGTTTGTCTCTGATTTTGTTCCATCGTGTCTAACTTTTGAAGCTTTTGTTCCATTGTGTCTAACTTTTGAAGATTTTGTCCCATTTGTTTCTGATTTTGTTCAAGCGTTGTGTCTAACTTTTGTAGGCTTTGTCCCATTTGTTGCATTAACTGTAATGACAATGCACTGGTGTCTGAAACATGTTCCACAGTGCTTTTCGGCAGTGAAGTGCACCGGCAACATTTACATTTTGACAAGCAGAAAATGTGTCTTGACTTATTTGCGAAAACGGTGAGGACCCAAAACCTGAATCTACAGTATTTGCAAAATTGTGTCCTGTCATTTCGGATTCCTGAGGCGAGCTGTTGCCGAGCGACCGATCGATAATGCTTCCCTGTTCACTAATTGTTTCACTGCCTACGCCATTGTTTGCCGCCCGCTCCATTTCCCTATGCACAATTACCAAATTACTACTTTGAACATTAGGTCATTCATTACACGGTGGCGCTAACACACTGCTTTCGTCTTCGCTGTCATTTCTCAGTTTACTTTGGAGCCTAGTGTTACGTTTTTCACACGCCATTATTGTCACAATATTTCACACGATAACACAGTAAAGCACAATTTGAAGAGCAAAAATAAGAGAACACATTAACATAGCACTGAAAAAATATCTACTTAATTGCCCACGCTGCTGAGAAATCCTTGGTGTAAAACTGCATGCATGCTACAACTGTTTTACTGTACCACAATGAAAGACTGCAACTACAAAGGAGATTCTCTCTACAATTACGCGCTAGCAATAAACAAAATCTACGCTAATTACACAAACTACAAGGAAAAAAATCAGAAAATTCCAGTGAGGTATCCTCGGCTAAGGGTCGACATATGAAACGTCCCCTTAGAAAAATTATACACGACTGTGCTTAAACTGATACACAATATTTTTTTTTAGCGCAACGCAATCTGACTTTCAAAAATCCCTACAAAAGAATGGCCCTGAATAACATGAACCTATGCGTTTCACAAATCGCTTACCTCACAAAAATCTTGGTTACTCGAACTACTGCAATACAGCAGGCGCCACTACTACCAGCTAAATAAAAGATTCAAACTATGGAAGGCACTAATTATTGATAGGGACAGTTAGCAAGTGAAAGATATTAATAGAGAACAAACAATGTATTTACCTTAATATCATCATATATATATATATATATATATATATATATATATATATATATAGCAGTTCATGACAAATTTCAAAACTCCGCCATCTCTCTCCCCACATCCACCACTGCTGGCGGCTCACCTCCAACTGCGCAACGCTACGTGCTGTTCACAGCCAGCTGCCTAACACTACAATGGCGAGTATTACAACAATGCAAAGCAGCCACAGACTGCACACAGCACAGCCAGTGATTTTCATACAGAGGTGGCGTTACCAATAAAAAAACCAAAACAGCCTACTTACACATTTTGTTTTTCAATATAAACTTTATTGTCAATACAATTTGAAAGGAACATAAACTACAATGAAGGGCCGTCCATGGAGATTTGTTCTAACTCAGCACATCCTCTATTTGTCCACCATTTCGTTTCCTAACTTCCTTCAAACGAACACTGAAGTTAGTGATTACCCTGTGGCACATGTCTTCCGTAATTTCACTGCAAGCTTGAAGAATAAGTCTTCTGAGCTCCATTAAATCAAGTGGACGTTTCGGGAAAAATTTTTCCTTTAGGTACCCCCAAAGAAAAAAGTCACATGGATAGAGGTCTGGACTGGGGGGGGGGGGGGGGGGGGCAATTTTGTCCGTAATTGAAGCGACCTGGAAAACTGTGTGAAATAATCCGCATGTCGAAATGCTCATGTAAAAACTCCAACACAGTGTTTGCAGTATGTGGTCTTGCTCCATCTTGCATGAACCACTGCATGTTGAAGGGCAAGGCAGTAGCAAGAAGCTGTGGAATGAAGCTATTACGAAGCATTCCTCAATAACGCTCGCTGTTCACACTTTCTTCAAAGAAAAAGGGTCCTATAAGTTCGTGACTGGAAATTGCTGCCCACACTGTAACCCTCGGAGCATAATGTTGTTCATGAAGCACTTGTAGGTTTTCGGTGGCCCAAAAGCGAACATATTTTTTGTTAACCACACCGTCTAAATAAAAATGCGCCTCGTCTGAAAACCAAACGTTGTTGAGAGTTTCTTCCCTATCCTCCGCCCACTGAGCAAACAGTAGTCTCTGCTGCTTGTGTTCCTCAGTGAGCTTCTGTGCACAGGTCATCTTGTATGGGTAGATATGGAGGTCACTTTTAAGAATGCGTTGACCGGAACGTCTGGATATTCCCAGTTGCACTGCTGCCTTTCTACACAATTTCCCGGGACTTCTCTGCCGAGGTCGCATCGCTTCCAATACTGTTCCTCCCAGTACAAATTTATCGTACAACCTGTGGATGGTCTTCTTGCAAGGGACCCATCGTGTGTTAAACTGTTGTGGAAAACGCCTCTGAGTCACAACAAGGCTTTTCGTTTCATGAAAAAGTAACAAAATTGCCGATCGTTGCTGTGTCCTCAGTCTTCCATTGTCAGCCATCGCTGCTTACAAGTTTCCTAGCGGCAGTATAGTGAATTACACGTCATTTCGTAGCTCATTTGCTTTTCCAAGCTCTGCCGGTACTGCTGCAGAGATCCCAGCATGATATCTAATGTGCGTCGTAAATTGTGAAAGAAACAATTGGTAACACATTTCGTGCGCCACCCTGTTATAGGAGTTACCGATCTAACAACTACGCCAGACTCTTTTTGTTTTATACAGTTTAGTCTGCTGTTTACGTATCTCTATGTTTGAGTACGCATGCCTATACCAGTTTCTTTAACGCTTCAGCGTAGAACTTCATTGATGAAAGGAGAAAATATAAAAATGCAGTAAATGTAATAGGACGAACCCAATAAAAATGTCTAAAAAATGAGATTGATAACAAGTACAAGATTGTTAAGCAGAAATGGATAAACGGTAAATGTAAGGTTTCAGAAGCGTATTTCAATATAGGAAAGATAGATATCTCCTACAGGAATATTACAGGGCCCTTTGGAGAAAAGAGAAGCAGTTGTATAAACATCAAGAGCGCAGGCTCAAAATCGGTCCTAAGCAAAGATGAGAAAGCTGAAATTTGGAAGGAATATAAAGAGGGTCCGTACAAGGGAGATGAACTTGAAGGCAGTATTACAGAAACAGAAGAGTACTTAGATGAAGATGAGATGGAAGAAAGGAATATGAGAGACCACTGAAAGGCTTGAGTGGAAACAAAGCCTAGGGGGTAGACGACATTCTGCCAGAACAACTAATAGCCTTGGGAGAACATCTATGACAAAACAGCCCGCCCCCCTCTGTTGTGCAAAATATATGAGACAGGTGAAGTACTCTCAGAATTCAAGAAGAATATAATAATTCCAATTTCAAAGAAAGCAGGAGCTAACAGATTTGGATATTACAGAGCTAGCAATTTATTAAGTTATAGTTGCAAAATACAAACACGAATTCGTTATAGAAGAATGGAAAAACTGGTAGAAGCCGACCTCGGGGAGGACAAATTTGGATTCCGGAAAAATGTAAGAACACAGGAAGCAATACCGGATCTATGACTTCTCCCAGAAGACAGGGTAAGGGAAGACAAACCTATGATTATAGCGTTTGTAGACTCAGAGAATGCTTTTGGCAACGCTGATTGGAATACTGTGTTTGAGATTCTGAAGGTGGCAGGGTAAAATACGTGAAGCCAAAGTCTATTTACAACTTGAACAGAAACCAGATAACTGTTATGGGTTGATGGGTATGAAAGGGAAACAGTGACTGATAAGACAGTGGAGTGGTTTGTAGCCTACTCTCGATGATATTCAATCTGTACAATGAACAAACGGTGAAGAAAACCAAAGAAAACTTTTTAGTAGGAATTAAAGATCAGAGATAAGAAATAAAAACTTTTATGTTATCCTATGGCACTGTAACTCTGTCAGAGACAGCAAAAGACTTGGAAGAGCAGTTGAATGGAATGGTCAGTGTCTTGATATAAGAAGAACATCAAGAGCAGCAAAACGAGGATAATCGAATGAACTCGAAATAAATCAGATGATGATGAGGGACTTAGGTTAGGAAAAGAGACACTTAATGTAAGAGATGTGTTTCCCTATTTGGGCACCAAAATATCTAATGATGGCCGCAGTAGAGAGGATATAAAATGCAGACTGGCAATGACAAGAAAATAGTTTCGAAGGAAGAGAAATTGGTGAATATCGAATACAGATATAAGTGTCAGGAAGTATTTCCTGAAAGTATTTGTATGGAGTGTAACTAGGTATGGAAGTGAAACATGGGTGATAAACACTTTAAACAAGAAGACAACAGAAGTTTTAGAAGTTTGGTGCTACAGAAGAATGTTGAGGATTAGACGGGTAGATGACATACCTAATGAGGAAGCATTGAACAGAACTGGGGAGAAAAGTAATTTGTGGCACAACTTGACTAATAGAAGGAATCTGTCGATAGGACACATTCTGAGACGTCAAGGGATCGCCAATTTGGTAGTAGAGGAAAGCGTGGGGGATAAAAATTTCAGAGGGTGACCAAGAAATGAATACTGTAAGCAGATTCAGAGGGACGTACTTTTCAGTGGTTATTCGGAGATAAGAACGTTGCACAGGGTAAAGCACCCTGGAGAGCTGCATAAGACCGGTCATCAGACTGAGGACCACAACAATAACAGCAAGTCTACCTTACATGTTACACTTGTTAGAATAGTTTAATTATCTGAAACAATTACAGATTTTTCTAACAAATAAACAGAAAAAAGAGTTGTTTCGGGCGACATTTGCCACTCTCAGATCATAAAATACAAAAGGTGCTTCAGTCCCACCACTGACAACGTGGTTTGCGCAGCGGTGGGATGGAACCACTGCCTGTGTTTTATGATCTGAGGATGGTCGATGTCGGCCGAAACACGTCATTTGGTAGGAATAAATTTAATTATGCTAGTTAGTTAAAGTATTCTAAAAGTAAGTAATCACTTGATCCTATATCGATAGTTTGTCAACCTTCCCTTTGTTCGTACAATGTTAAGGACTAAATGAAGAAAATGTAAGACTCATCTCAGCTTTCCCAGCTGTTAATTCCAGTTTCCTTTGCTTACCAGCTATCCCATATTTTCATAAGCCTTTAGTTAGACGGAATTTCGTGCATCAATTATCTGTTGTAAGTTTCATTGCTAACAGAAAATGTAAGCAAGAGAGCATATGAGATAAACTTGCTCTCCCATTTACGATGTGTTACAAGATCTACCAACAAACGGTCTGAAATCACGCATGCCACCCCGGTTAATTCAGAAAGTATCGGTTCTTACGACTTCCATGTGAGGACGACGCTGCATGAACATCCGGCCAACAATGCTCACCTGGTTCAAGAAGAAGGTTTAAAATTTCCAAATACTATGTTAAATATGGCCCAAGATTAGGACAGGTCAAGGGAGATTTAGTTATACCTTCAAGAAGTGGTCTCTCCGTTTGTTTCTGACTGCAACTTCGTAGCAGAGGAGCAAACTATAGAACACCTTTTTAAGCAGTGCATTCTACAGTGATCTGAGGACCCTACACCAAGTGACTACGGGTGCTCTGGACTAGTCGCTGAGTGTCATCGTTTCCGTTTGGTTGTATACACCGGGTGTTCGAAAATTCACGTTTCAGGTTGCCAGTACTTCTTATGCAGGAGAGTGGACAGGTAACATTTTCATCCAGAACCCATGTCTGAAAATGTACCGTTCCCGTGCCAAAACCATTTGAAAACATATTGGTGACGCGGACACTTTTACAAGTGACTGATTAGTCGTGACCCAGCACATCACTTGTTTTACAACACCACAGTCATGCCTCCTGGCGGTGATGGTACCATTTCTCTAAGCCGTTGCGTAGTTGTAAGTAAAAGGGTATGCGATAGAGTCGGACGTTTTGCAAAAATTGGTGATAAAAGAGAAGGGCAGCTCTTCCATTACTATTCAGAAGCATGATGTCTATGTATTCTGCAGACGTGTACTCAAGCATGTTGCTCTAACACTCAGAGACATGTGAGTGAGGCTCGATCAGGTCAGGGAGGTAAGACAGGCGTCAAATGACTTCAGTCGATCCTACGTAAGTACCCCCCACCATGATACCCTATTGCATACCTACCTAGCAAACATGTTCTTAAACGGCTGTAGCACGGACACGGTACGCTTCCGGAAACTAGCTCCTATTCAGAATACGAGTTTGTACTCACTCCCCTCTACAAGTCCTAGAACTTGTAACGGCTATTTCCGAACACGATATATCCATATATGCAGGGTGTTTGTTTTAACTTGAGACAACTAAATATCTCGTAAAACACGCATCATACGGAAAAAAATTTCTACGTGAAAATGTAATATTAGTAAAGGGGACGCCTGTCTGTGCTAAAACCAGCTACTCCTAACCACCTCTCGTGTTTGTGAGGAATCTAGTTTATACTTTCAAATGAGAAGCCCCCTCATCCATTTTTATTTCCTATTCGGATTCTAAACCAAAAAATACTTGCGGTTTTTTCTAAGCCATTGTTTCCATTCGTGATAGACGGCGCTGTAATCGACAAATATAAAGTGTGCTTTTTTGCTATTACTTGGTCATACATTTCATTTAAGGTGTAAATGAAAACCTTTGTGTTCTAACAGTTCGTATTTACGTTCGAAATTTACTCTTGTGTTCCATGTTTGTTTGTGCAGTGCAATACGGTTAGCCGTTTCAAAGTCTGCCTAGAAGCTAAGTTTAGCATGATCGCGGAACAAAGAAGTCAATGTAATAGTTCTCTGTTCCCATCGGAATGCTTGATTTCGGTGAATCCCCATGCCTCTTACCATTGGGTTGCCTCATTTCGTTGAGTATCCATGGCACATGAGCCTGTCAAGTTCACTTCATGGACATTTTACTTTATTTCAGAGGATGTGGTTCGTATTCCATCGATAGCAGTACAGCTGCCAGTGCAAAGTTACGGGGATTGGATGGAAACACACCGGTATCAGTCACTCTGGTGGTGGGGTTCGCAGGCGCTCTCCCAAATCAATCATTCCGACGGTATCGGGACTCACCAAAACCAACCCTACAGGAACATAAAACTACGTCACCATACAAGTAGCTTATCTGCCAGAAATGTCAAAGCCTAACCATTCTATTTATGCTGTACAATCACATATGCAACTCTCAAGTAACATTGAACATAAGCATCAACCAACAGAACATACAGGTTTACATTTACATCGTAAACGAAATGTAGAATCCAATGCAACGGTTCCTAATTGCAAAAACAGGCACACATGATATTTTTCGATTACGGTGCCATCTACCACGAATGGGAAACAATCCCTTCAGTAAACCGTGCGTATTTTTTGGCGTAGAATCCGAATGTGCTTAAAAATGGGATATCCCATTTCAAAATGATGAAGTTGACCCCTTCCACGTAGGAAGAATGATTAGGAGAAAGCCAATTGCCGCAGAGATAGACATCAACATTACAAATAGAAACTTTTAACCTAGAACACATTTTTCGTGCGATGAGTCGTTTCCAAGATACTTAGTTTTCTAAGTTAAATAAAAACGGAAAAAATGGCAATACCAAGAAGAAATTTGCGACATAAACGAAAGTTAGTAGGCGTGTTTCGACAGCTGAAAGATGATATTTATTCTAAATTTCGCGCCAGTCGATTAGGAGTGGCGCTACTAACGCCACTGTAAGGATGCAAATCAGTTCTAGCTGCTGGTAAACCTTTCGGGACGTGGGGTTTCGTCCAGGACTGCGTTTGGTTTGCTCAGGTTTGCTTTGAATACACGCGTTAGCTGTCTTTAAGACTGGACGTGGTGACTCGATGTTTATCAGTAATGCCTTTAAGGCGACTAAGATTCCACTGTCATCACTTCTTCGTTTTTGAACGAGAGCGTCATGCACAACCAGCGTTAACCGAACCTATATTTACGGATCAAGTGCAACAGACGTGGATCTCAACATCGCCAACCAACAATCGGCACCTGTAAAACACACTGCAGGTACGTTTTCATGCTTATATTCAACATTCTGGAAGGTACACCGATTATTAATGTAACAGCGTTTCACTTTTGCAGTGGCCTCTGCCATGCGTACATTAATTTATTGTTTTGCGTTGTTAATCACTTACATGCCATATGGCAAATGTATTCCCGAGAACTTTCGGTTCTCTGCTTTAATTACTTTTCGGTGCTGCGATTTTTTCCCTTTACCATATATAGTGTGTGAGTGTGCTACACATATGGTAATGACGCGCCGAGTATCCGCGCGGTCTGAGCGCGTCTTGTCACAGTCCGCGCGGCTCCCCCCGTCGGAGGTTCGAGTCCTCCCTGGGGCATGGGCGATGTGTGTCGTCCTTAGCGTGGGTTAGATTAAGTAGTGTGAAAGCTTATGGACCGATGACCTCAGCAGTTTGGTCCCACACTCCTTACCACAAATTTCCAAATTCCACCGTACGGTGAGTGGCGGACGGTACCCCGCACCACCACTTGTCATTTCCTTTCCTGTTACACTCGTAAATAGAGCGAGTCAAAATTAATGTCTCCATGCGTCCATACGAGCCCTGATTTCTCGTATCTTATTTTAGTGGTCCATAGATGAAATGTATGTCACTGGCAGTAGAACCGTTGTGGGGTCAGCTTCAGATTGCAGTCTTCTATTTTTCTCAATAACGCTCCTAGAAAAGAACGTCGCCTTCCCTGCAGGGATTCCATTTTACATTTCCAAAGCATCTCCGTAGCTCCTGCGTATTGTTCGAACCTACTGGCAACATGGGGCGCAGCCCGCCTCTGAACTGCTTGGATCTCTGACTTTAATCCCACATGGCAAGTGTGGTGTCACAGCCAGACACCACACTTGCTAGGTGGTAGCCTTTAAATCGGCCGCGGTCCGTTAGTATACGTCGGACCCGCGTGTCGCCACTATCAGTGATTGGAGACCGAGCACCGACACACGGCAGATCTAGAGAGATTTCCTAGCACTCGCCCCAGTTGTACAGCCTGCTTTGCTAGCGATGGTTCACTGACAAAATACGCTCTCATTTGCCGAGACGATAGATAGCATAGCCTTCAGCTACGTCATTTGCTACGACCTAGCAAGGCGCCATTATCAGTTGCTATTGATATTGTAAATAATGTACAGACAAGAGCTACGTTCAACATTAATGGATTAAAGTTAAGTATTCCATCATCTACGTCCGTTTTTCTAAGTTCTAATTTCCTTGTCTTGTTCCAGACCTCACGCCAGCCTGCGTGAGCTTAAACGCGTGCCTTTCCTTTTACATTAGTGGGTTGGCCCTCTTGCCAATCCACAACAGCAAGGATCCCAAACAATCGAGCAGTATTGAAGAATAGGTTGCACTAGCGTCCTAAGTGCGGTCTCCTTTAGAGACGAATCACAGTTGCCCAAGATTCTTCCAATAAACAGCAGCCGTCCGATCACCTTTCCTACCACAATCCGCACATGTTCGCTCCAAGTCATATCGCTTTGTAGCATTACCCCCACTCATTTAAACGACGTGACTGTGACCTGTGACACTAACAATGCTGTTTCCCATCATTAAGAGTTTGTTTTTCATACTCAAGTGCATTGCCTTCGATTGTTCTACGTTTAGACACAAAACGACGTGACTGTGACCTGTGACACTACCAATGCTGTATCCCATCATTAAGGGTTCGTTTTTCATACTCAAGTGCATTGCCTTCGACTGTTCTACGTTTAGACACAGCTACTATTCATCACACCAACCAGAATTTTTTTTAATCCGTCTTGTATCCTCCTACAGTCACTCAATTCTGACGCCTTCCGTAGACCACAGCATTATCAGCAAACTACCGTAGAATGCTACCCACCCTCTCCGCCGTACCATTTATGTATACAGAAAATATAGCGACCCTATCACACTTCCCTGGGGCACTTCCGACGACACCGTTGTCTCTGAGTTGCTATAATGACACCTTAATTATTAACTCCTACCTCTGTATTGACGCTTTCGATAAGGTCCGGCCTCTTTGTAGCTACGATGTCTAACAAATTTCAACTGCGTGTGGTCTATCAAACTAACTGCTCAAGATTGATTTCAGCATACGTGATCAAAAGTACTTCGCAAGACTGTCTGTCTGTACCCCATGCAAAGAACCTATAGACGTTTCAGCGTGCACTCGATAGGTCAAAGTTATTGCGTGATCTGGGTATTTACGTCCAACTGGCCGTAGACGTTCTTTGAATGACTCTAGAACTATCTCAGCAGAATCGGATGGCCGATGAAACATGTAACAAATAACATGGTTTCACCTCGACCTCTAATACGCGTCCAGATAACGTTACTGTCACACCCAACTTTGACCTCAGTAGAGACAATATTTTCGTGAACTGCATTAAAAACTCCTATGGCGTATAATCCACGTTTCTGATATATGTAACATTATTCGCTAATTATCTCAGAGTCTTCCACTTCAGGTCTCAGCCAAATTTTTCCGATGCATTATTACTTCTTTACTGCATCCCCCGCTCCCTCACATTGACGAATTAACACAGAAATTTCGTCGCTATAAAATACCCTGGGTTCCATGCCTTCACGTTCTGAATCGAGTAACGTTTCTACGGCCACGACAAGATTTTCTTTTGGGAGTCGAGTATATCTTTTGCGATGCAATATTCCTTGTTTACTGTATCCCTCGCTCCCTCACATTCACGAATTAACACAGAAATTGCGTCGCTATGAAGAAATCTGGGTCTCATGCATTCTCTTTCTGGACCGAGTAGCGTTTCTACGGCAATGACTCGATTTACTTTTGGGAGTCGAGTATCTTTTTTCCGATGCCTTATTCCATCTTTACTGCATCCCTCGCTCCCTCACATTGACGAAATAACACAGAAATTGCGTCGCTGTGATATACTCTGGGTTCCATGCCTTCTCCATCTTAATCGAATAATGTTTCTACGGCAACGACAGCATTTTCTTTTGGGAGTTGAGTTTCTCTTTTCGATGCATTATACCATCCTTAATGCATCCCTCGCTCCCTCAAAATGACGAATTAACACAGAAATTTCGCCGCTTTGAAATTGTGTTCCATGCCTTTTGCTTCTGAATCGAGTAACGTTTCTACGTCAAGGACAGGATTTTCTTTTGGGAGTCGAGTATCTCTTTTCCGATGCATCATACCTTCCTTAAAACATCCCGTGCTCCCTCAGATTGACGAATTAACACAGAAATTGCGTCGCTATGAAGTACTCAAGATTAAATGCCTTCTCCTTCTGCATCGAGTATCGTTTCTACAACAATGACAGGATATTCTTTTGGGAGTCGGGTATCTCTTTTCAGATGCATTATTCCTTCTTTACTGCATCCCTCGCTCCTTCATATTGACGAATTAACACAGAAATTGCGTCGCTGTGATATACTCTGGGTTCCATGCCTTCTCCTTCTGAATCGAATAACGTTTTTACGACAACGACAGGATTTTCTTTTGGGAGTTGAGTTTCTCTTTTCGATGCATTATACCTTCCTTAATGCATCCCTCGCTCCCTCAAACTGACGAATTAACACAGAAATTTCGCCGCATTGAAATTGTGTTCCTTGCCTTGTCCTTCTGAATCGAGTAATGTTTCTACGGCAAGGATTGGATTTCCTTTTGGGAGTCGGGTATCTCTTTTCAGATGCATTATTCTTTCTTTACTGCATCCCTCGCTCCCTCACATTGACGAATTAACACAGAAATTGCGTCGCTGTGATATACTCTGGGTTCCATGCCTTCTCCTTCTGAATCGAATAACGTTTCTACGACAACGACAGGATTTTCTTTTGGGAGTTGAGTTTCTCTTTTCGATGCATTATACCTTCCTTAATGCATCCCTCGCTCTCTCAAACTGACGAATTAACACAGAAATTTCGCCGCATTGAAATTGTGTTCCTTGCCTTCTCCTTCTGAATCGAGTAACGTTTCTACGGCAAGGATTGGATTTCCTTTTGGGAGTCGAGTATCACTTTTCCGATGCATTATTCCTTCCTTACTGCATCCCTCGCTCCCACACATTGACGAATTATCTTAGAAATTGCGTCGCTATGAAATACTCTGGGGTCCATGCCTTCTCTTTCTGAATCGAGTAACGTTTCTACGGCAAGGACAGGATTTTCTTTTGGGAGTCGAGTATCTCATTTCCGATGCATTATACCTTCCCTAAAACACTCCTTGCTCCCTCAGATTGACGAATTAACACAGAAATTGCGTCGCTATGAAGTACTCAGGATTAAATGCCTTCTCCTTCTGCATCAAGTATCGTTTCTATAACAATGACAGGATTTTCGTTTGGGAGTCGGGTATCTCTGTTCCGATGCATTACTCCTTCTTTACTGCATCCCTCGATCCCTCACATTGACGAATTGACAGAGAAATTGCGTCGCTGTGATATACTCTAGTTTCCATGACTTCTCGCTCTGAATCGAGTAACGTTTCTACGTCAGCAAAAGGATTTTCTTTTGGGAGTCGAGTTTCTCTTTTGCGATGCATTAATCTTACCTTACTGCATCCCTCGCTCCCTCATATTGACGAATTAACACAGAAATGGCGTCGCTATGATATACTGTGGGTTCCATGCCGTCTCGTTCTGAATCGAGTAACTTTTCATTGGTGTCACCGCCAGACACCACACTTGCTAGTCGGTAGCTTTAAATCGGCCGCGGTCCGGTAGTATACGTCGGACCCTCGTGTCGTCACTGTCAGTGATCGCAGACCGAGCGCCACCACACGGCAGGTCTAGAGAGACGTACTAGCCCTCGCCCCAGTTGTACAGCCGACTTTGCTAGCGACATCACACTGACAGATACGCTCTCATTTGCCGAGACGATAGTTAGCATAGCCTTCAGCTACGTCATTTGCTACGACCTAGCAAGGCACCCTCACCAAGTTATATTGAGATGATAATACTGTATCAACAAGTCCAATGTTCACGAATTGTGGATTAAAGTTAAGTATTCCAGCAGCTACGGACTTTCCTTTATAGCATTCATTACGTATCCTGTTTCAGACCTCACGCCAGCCTGCGTGAGTTTAAGCGTGTGCCTTTCGGCTTCCTCTCATTGTGTCTAGGCTGTCTTGCCTAGACACAACATTTTTGGCGACTCGGATACAAACGGTCGTATTGCTCTAATTTACTTGTGTCATGGCTTCGCCACAATCTCCAGATGTACAGTCCGAATTTTATCGCTGGCAGAATCAGCAGACGCAGGCGTTATTGAATCCCCTTGGTCAGCTCGTCCAGGGTGAACGTGGAATGAAAAATGATGCGGCCGCCGCTGCTCCGCCGCTACCGCAACCACAACATGCAGTTGCACCACCTTTTCGTCCGTATAATGCGGCAATGGAAAGCTGGACGGAGTGGTCACGCCATTTTGGATTCCATCTCGCCGCCTACAGAATTCATGGTAATGAGTGGCAGCCTCACTTATTATCATGTGTTGGCGTGCAGACGTACCGTGTGATAGTGAAATTGTTTCCCTGCCGCGACGTAGCAACTCTGTCCTACGAAGAAATTTTGTCTGCATTGGATGCATATTCCAAGGAATCAGGCAATGTAGTAGCAAAACGGTATACGTTCTTTCGTACAAAACGTACGGCCAGTCAAACTAATCGGGAGTGGGTTGCAACCTTGCAAGGCCTTACTAGGGATTGTGCTTTTGAGTGTGAATGTGGACTCATTTATTCAGATACTATGGTACGTGATGCAATTGCACAGAACTTTTCTGATGTTCGTATATGGGAGCAAATTTTGAAACTAGTCAATCCCTCCCTTCAACAAGTGATAGACATATTGGATAGGCAAGACACACTTGACTTTGCTCAGGAATCATTTGAAACTTCGCCAGCCGTGTGTCACGTTAACCGGCCCGCCGGGCGAGCTGCACGGAACGGTAAACAGCCCTCGCGCACGTCCGCGCAGCCACGTGTCCCGCACAAGCAAGCAAATGTAGTGCTAAAGTCATGCCTGCGGTGTGCTACTAGACATTCGCGTGAGAATTGCCCGTCACGCCAAGCTATTTGCTTTTTCTGTAATAAAAAAGGACATGTTCAGGGTGTTTGACAGAAAAAGCTCAGATCGGACACTAACAACCATTCCAGGCCCTTTGCTTCGCACCGGAACTGAACCCAGAATACTCAGGCTCGTGAACCTTCGCCCATGGAAATTCATGTAGTTAATTCCACTCCGCCCAGTGCCAATCTTTCTAAACGTGACTGTGTGCGTCCCACACAAAGTGTGCGTCGACGTCGCCGGAAATCACGTCAATTAGCAAGTGATTCTGTACCAGTGTCTGTTCAAATTGCACGAGACAGTCGCTCTTGTCGTCGGCAGGACAATAAACTTTTTGTAGACTTAGACATTAATGGCAACGTGATCCCATTCCAACTCGATACTGGCGCTGAAGTTTCATTGATCAATACAGACACGTACAAACAACTGGGCACACCTCCGTTGCATGCCGCAAATGTTAAGTTACATAGTTATTCAGGACAGCATATCCCTGTGTTAGGACAGTGCAGCCTTCTTGCAACATACAAGGGACAAACAAAACTTGTGTCATTTTACGTCCTTCGTTCTTCTTCTGCAGTGAACTTGTTTGGTTTAGATTTATTTCAGTTGTTTAACTTGTCTATAGTGAATCAGGTCCTATCAGTGAATCAGACTGTGCCTTCAGCCAGTGTTCCTCGCCTGTGTGAAGAATTTGCAGACATTTTTGCACCGGGTCTTGGTTGCGCTAAGAACTATAAAGCACATTTGGAACTGAAAGTAAACACGCAACCGAAATTTTTCAGAGCGCGCAATGTTCCCCACGCATTGCGTGATGAGGTCGCAAGAACATTACACGATTTGGAATCACAAGGTGTGATTGAACGTGTGCAGGCTTCTCTCTGGGCCTCACCCTTAGTAATTTTGCCAAAACCTTCCGGTAAAATGAGACTTTGTGTGGACTTCAAGGCAACGGTGAATCCACAACTAGTGATTGCAACTTTTCCTTTACCCCGCCTGGAAGATCTTTTTGACAAACTTTGCCCGGGTAAATATTTTTCGAAGTTGGACCTAGCAGATGCGTACTTGCAAATACCAGTGGACGACGAATCTCAGTGCGTCTTGGTGGTTAACACGCATCTTGGTTTGTATCGGTTCAAAAGACTGCCATTCGGGTGTGCATCCGCCCCTGCATTGTTTCAGCAATATCTACAAACTGTTTGTGCCTCGGTACCTACTGCAGCAAACTATCTGGACGATATTGTGATCTCCGGAAAGACGGAAGAAGAACATTTAGCCAATCTCAGAAGATTATTACAGGTCTTGCGACAAAATGGTCTTTGCTTGCGGAAGGACAAATGTGTGTTTTTTGCTCGTGACTTACCATATTTGGGACTTGTAATCAATGCAAAAGGTATACATCCTAGTCCAGAGCACCTCCGTGCCATACAAGACTTGCCTTCGCCGCAGAATTTGAAGCAACTACAGAGTGTGTTGGGAAAAATTAACTATTATCATAACTTTCTCCCGCATGCTTCTTCCATTTCAGCTCCGCTTCATCGCTTACGCCGTAAAGGTGTTCCGTTCGTCTGGACGACGGAATGCGAACGCGCCTTTCGCCAATTGAAATCGGCGTTGCTTTCCACTACTTGCCTTACGCCATTCGACCCCCAGAAACCCCTTTTGTTGATGGTAGATGCATCGGATTTCGGGATCGGTGCTGTGCTTGCGCACAAAGAGGGATCGCATGATCGCCCTATTGCCTTTGCGTCCAAATTGCTCTCGTCTGCGCAAAGCAATTATTCCCAGACCGAGAAAGAAGCTATTGCACTCATCTTTGGTGTTACTAAGTTTCACGATTTCTTGTATGGTCGTCACTTTACCATCATCACAGACCACAAACATTTGACATCGCTTTTTCATCCGAACAAGCCTGTACCTCCACGTACAGCGCAGAAATTCATTCGCTGGTCTATTTTCCTCTCGCAATACCACTACGATATCTTGTATCGGTCCACTGCGAAGCACGGAAACGCCGATGCGTTGTCCCGTTTGCCTGTTGCTGAGGATAGAGCATTCGATTCTTCCGAACTTGCTTGCATGTTCATTGATGCGGAAACCGATGACGTGGTCGAATCGTTTCCGATTGAATTTCGTCGTGTAGCTACAGCCACAGCTGCTGACCCTGTTCTTGTTACCGTTTTGCGTTTTGTTGCTACGCAATGGCCCTTGTCGAAATCACGGATCGAGGATCTGTTGGTTTGCCGATTTTTTGCTCACAAGGAGAGACTATTTGTTCGAAGTGGTGTTTTGCTGTTGCGTTCTGATAATGATCAGTCCAGCGTCGTGGTCCCTCGTTCGTTACAGTCCTCTGTTTCGGCTTCTCCACCAAGGACATTGGGGTATAGTGCGAAAGAAACAACTTGCTCGTCAGCACTGTACTTGGTTCAGAATCGATGCTGCGATTACTAATATGTGCTCTTCTTGCATGGCGTGTGCCGAACAACAATCCGCACCACCGCGGAAATTCTTTGCATGGCCGAAAGCCACTTCCCCTTGGCAATGCTTACACATCGATTTTGCTGGTCCATTCTGGAATGCTCGATGGTTGGTTGTTGTCGATTCCTTCAGTAATTTTCCTTTTGTTGTCAGGATGTCTTCCACGACGTCTAAAGCCACCATCCAAGCGTTATCCGCTATTTTTTGCATTGAAGGTCTTCCACAGACTATTGTTTCCGACAATGGCCCACAATTCATGTCCGCAGAATTTCAGTCATTCTGCAAGGCCAGTGGTATTCAACATCTGACATCCGCATCGTTTTCGCCTCAGTCGAACGGTGCCGCTGAACGATTGGTTCGGACTTTCAAGTCACAGATGTTGAAGTTCAAAGAGTCGCATTCTCGGGAGGACGCGTTATTGCTCTTCTTGTCCTCGTATCGCTCTCAGCCCCGAGATGGTCGCTCGCCGGCTGAGTAGCTCCACGGTCGTCCTCATCGAACCTTGATGTCTTTGCTGCATCCAGCGCATCAGGTACCTGTGTAGCGGCGGCCACCTGCTTTTGCTCCAGGCGACGTTGTATACTATCGCAACTATCGAGGTTCACGGCGTTGGCTCGCAGGGCGCATTCTTCGCTGCCTCGGCCGCGCTATGTATTTGGTTTAGGGGGCCTCTGGTGAGGTGCGGCGACATCTCAATCAGCTGCGCCTCTGTCGTCGCCTGGGTTCTGCCGCTCCCCGTCTGCTTTCAGCGACGGTGCCATCCGGTCAGCGCCCTGGGGCCCATCTACTGGCTCGCCTCATCCCCAGGTGTTACCGACGCTGCCTTCCACTTTGCCACAAGGCGACGCGCCGCCGCCGCCGCCGCCTGTTCTCCCGCCGGCGCCGCCCGCAGTGGACGCTTCGCTGCACCCGCCAGGCGCCTCCCTGGATCACGCGCAGCCGATCGCTTCCCGTGACCAGCTGTCCTCCGTTGTGGAACTCTTGCCCGCTCCGGACCAGATGTCGTCTTCGCCCGTCGGGTACCCCGAACCGATGGAGGTCGAATCTTCGGTCCCTCCTGTCTCTCTAAGGGCGCATACACCGCATGTTGACGTGCACCCTGGACTAGGTTTCCCGGCGTTTCCTAGCTCCCCTCGGACCGAGTGGCAGGGTGCGGGTGGCACAGCCTCGCCTGTTGTTAGGCTCCCCACCTCGTCGCATACGTCAACATGGGGTCCTCCCCACGGCCGGCGGAAGCCTTATAACCCAACCGTTCGCCGATTTGCGGGGGAGGAATGTGGTGTCACCGCCAGACACCACGCTTGTTGGTGGTAGCTTTTAAATCGGCCGCGCTCCGGTAGTATACGTCGGACCCGCGTGTCGTCACTGTCAGTGATCGCAGACCGAGCGCCACCACACGGCAGGTCTAGAGAGACGTACTAACACTCGCCCCAGTTGTACAGCCACTTTGCTAGCGACACCACTCCGACAAATAGGTTCTCATTCGCCGAGACGATAGTTAGCATAGCCTTCAGCTAAGTGAATTGCTACGACCTAGCAAGGCGCCATCACCAAGTTATATTGAGATGATAATACTGTATCAACATGACCAATGTTCACGAATTGTGGATTAAAGTTAAGTATTCCAGCAGCTACGTACTTTTCTTTATAGCATTCATTACGTATCCTGTTTCAGACTTCACGCCAGCCTGCGTGAGTTTAAGTGTGTGCCTTTCGGCTTCCTCTCATTATGTCTAGGCTGTCTTGCCTAGACACAACAGTTTCTACAGGAACGACAGGATATTCTTTTGGGAGTCAAGAATCTCTTTTCGATGCATTAGTCCTTCCTTACTGCATCCCTCGATCCATCACATTGACTTTTACATAGAAATTGCGTCGCTATGATATACTCTGGGTTCCATGCCTGCTCCTTCTCAATCGAGTAACGTTTCTACGGCAACGACAGGAATTTTTTTTGGGAGTCGAGTATCTCTTTTCCAATGCATTATACCTTCCTTAATGAATCACTCACTCCCTCAATTCACGAATTATCACAGAAATTGCACCGCTTTGAAATACTCTGTGATCCACGCCTTCTCCTTCTGAATCGAGTAACGTTTCTACGGCAACAAAAGGATTCTCTTTTGGGAGTCGAGTTTCTCTTTTCCGATGCATTATTCTTACTTTACTGCATCCCTCGCTCCCTCACATTGACGAATTAACACAGAAATTGCGTCGCAATGATATACTTTGTGTTCGATGGCTTCTCGTTGTGAACTGAGAAACGTTTCTACGGCAACGACAGGATTTTCTTT
This sequence comes from Schistocerca serialis cubense, assembly GCF_023864345.2. Lineage (NCBI taxonomy): Eukaryota > Metazoa > Arthropoda > Insecta > Orthoptera > Acrididae > Schistocerca > Schistocerca serialis. The sequence goes on from NW_026048462.1 coordinate 6,454,255, forward strand.
TGGGAGTCGAGTATCTCTTTTCGATGCATTTTTCCTTCCTTACTGCATCCCTCGCACCTTCACATTGACAAATTAACACAGAAATTGCGTCGCTATGAAATACTCTAGGTTCCATGCCTTCCCCTTCTGAATCGAGTAACATCTCTACAGCAACGACAGGAATATCTTTTGGGAGGGGAGTATCTCTTTTACGATGCATTATACCTTCCTTAATGTATCCCTCGCTCCCTCAAATTGACGAATTGACTCAGATATTGAGTCGCTATGAAACACTGAGGGTTCCATACCATCTCCTACTGAATGATGTATCGTTTCAACAACAACGACAGGATTTTCTTTTGGGAATCGAGTATCTCTTTTCCGATGCACTATTCCTTCCTTACTGCATCCCTCGCTCCCTCACATCGACGAATTAACAGTGATATTGCATCACTATGAAATACTCTGTGTTCCATGCCCTCTTCTTCTGAATCGAGTAACGTTTCTACAGAAACGACAGGATTTTCCTTTGGGAATCGAGTATCTCTTTTCCGTTGCATTATACCCTCCTTAATGCATTCCTCGCTCCCTCAGATTGACGAATTACCACAGAAATTGCGTCGCTATGAAGTTATCTGGATTCCATGCCTTCTCCTTCTCAAACAAGTAACTTTTCTACTGCAACGAATGGATTTTCATTTGGGAGTCGAGTATCTCTTTCCCGATGCATTATTCCTTCTTTACTGCTCCCTCGCTACCTCACTTTGACGAATTAGCACAGAAATTTCGTCGCTATGAAATACTCGTGTTCCAAGCCAACTCCTTCTGAATCGAGTAAGGTTTCTACGGCAACGAAATGATTTTCTATTTGGATTCGAGTATCTCTTTTCTGATGCATTATTCCTTCCTTACAGCATCCCACGCTAACTCACATTGACGAATTAACACAGAAATAGCGTCCCTCTTAAATACCCTGCGTTCCATGACTTCTCCTTCAGAATCGAGTAACATTTCTACTTCAACGACATGATTTTCTTTTGGGAGTCGAGTGTGTCTTTTCGATGCATTATACCCTCTTTACTGCATCCCTCTTTCCCTCACATTGACGAATTAACAGTGATATTGCATCACTATGAAATACTCTGTGTTCCATGCCTGCTCCTTCTGAATCGAGTAACGTTTCTACGACAACTAAAGGATTTTCTTTTGGTAGTCGAGTTTCTCTTTTCTGATGCATTATTCTTACTTTTCTGCATCCCTTGTCCCCTCACTTTTACGAATTAACACAGAAATTGCGTCGCAATGATATACTCTGGGTTCCATGCCTTCTCGTTCTGAATCGAGAAACGTTTCTATGGCAACGTCAGGATTTTCTTGAGTGCGTCGAGATTCTCTTTTCGATGCATTATTCCTTCGTCACTCCATCCCTCGCTCCCTCACACAGAGGAATTATCACAGAAATTACGTCGCTATAAAATACTCTGTGTTCCATGCCTTTTCCTTCAGAATCGAGTAACGTTTCTACGGCAACAAAAGGATTTTCTTTTGGGTGCCGAGTTTATCTTTTCCGAAGCATTATTCTTTCTTTACTGCATCCCTCACTCCCTCACATTGACGAAATAACTCAGAACTTGCGTCGCTATGAAATACTCTCGGTTCCATGCCTTCTCCTTCTGAATCGAGTAACGTTTCTACGGCAATGATAGGATTTACTTATGGCAGTCGAGTATCTCCTTTCCGTTGCATTATTCCTTCCTTACTGCGTCCCTCGCTCCCTCACATCGACAAATTACCACAGAAATTGCGTCGCTATGAAATACTCTGGGTCTCATGCCTTCTCCTTCTGAATCGAATAACGTTTCTACGGTTATGACAGGATTTTCTTATGGGAGTCGAGTACCTCTATCCCGTTGCATTATTCTTTCCTTACTGCGTCCCTCGCTCCATGTCATTGACGAATTAACACAGAAATTGCGTCGCTATGAAACACTCTGAGTTCCATATATTCTCCTTCTGAATCGAGTAACGTTGCCACGGCAACGAACGGATTTTCTTTTGGGAGTCGAGTTTCTCTTTTCCGATGCATTAATCTTACTTTGTTGTATCCCTGCTCCCTCATATTGACGAATTAACACAGAAATAGCGTCGCTACGATATACTCTGGGTTCCATGCCCTCTCGTTTGAATCGAGTAACGTTTCTACGGCAACGACAGGATTTTCTTTTGGGAGTCGAGTTTCTCTTTTCGATGCTTTATTCCTTCCTTACTGCATCCCTCGCTCCTTCACATTGACGAATTAACACAGAAATTGCGTCGCTATGAAATATTCTGGGTTCCATGCCTTCTCCTTCTGAATCGAGTACCGTTTCTACGCCAACGACAGGATTTTATTTTGGGAGCCGAGTATCTCTTTTCCGAATCATTATTCCCTCTTTGCTGCATCCCACAGTCCCACACATTGAGGAATTAATACAGACATTTCGTCGCTATCAAATACTCTGGGTTCCATGCCTTCTCCTTCAGTGTGGAGTAACATTTCTATTGCAACGGCATAATTTTCTTTTGGGAGTCGCGTATGTCTTTTCCGTTGCATTATTCCTTCTTTACTGCGTACCTCGGACCCTCACATTGACGAATTAACACAGAAATTGCGTCGCTATGAAATACTCTGGGATGCATGCCCACTCCTACTCAATGGAGTAACGTTTCTACGGCAACGAAAGAATTTACTTTTGGGAGTCGAGTTTCTCATTTCCGATGCATTATACCTACTTTACTGCTTCCCTCGCTCCCTCACATTGACGAATTAACACAGAAAATGCGTCTCTATGATATACTCTGGGTTCCATGCCTTCTCGTTCTGAATCGAGTAAAGTTTCTACGGCAAACGACAGGATTTTCTTTTGGGAGCTAAGTTTCTCTTGTCGACGCATTATGCCTCCCTTATTGCACCCTTCGCTCACTCACATAGATGAATTAACACAGTAATGGCGTTGCTATGAAATACTCTGGGTTCCATGCCTTCTCCACATGAATCGAGTAACGTTTCTACGGCACGACAGGAATTTCTTTTTGGGAGTCGAGTAGTTGTTTTCCGATGCATTATACCTTCTTTAATGCTTCCCTCGCTCTTTCAAAATGACGAATTAACACAGGAATTGCGCCGTTTGGAAATACTCTGGGTTCCATGCCTTCTCCTTCTGAAGCAAGTAACGTTTCTACGGGAGAGAAAGGATTTTCATCTGGGAGTCGAGTAACTCTTTTCCGATGCATTATTATTTCTTTACTGCATCCCTCGATCCCTCACATTGACGAATTTTCTCAGAAATTGCGCCGCTATGAAATACTCTGGGTTGCATGCCTTCTCCTACTCAATCGAGTAAGGTTTATCCGGCAACGATAGGATTTTCTTTTGGGTGTCGAGTAGCCCTTTGCGATGCATTATTCCGTCCTCACTGCATCCCTCGCTCGCTTACATTGACGAATTATCACAGAAAATGCGTCGCTGTGCAATACTCTGCGTCCCAAGCCCTATCCTTCTGAGTCGAGTGACGTTTCTGCGGCTACGACAGGACCTTCATTTGGGAGTCGAGTATATCTTTGACCAATGCATTATTCCTTGCTAACTGCATCCCTCGGTCCGTCACATTGACGAAATAACACAGGAATTGCGTCGCTAAGAAATACTCTGCGTACCATGCGTTCTCTTTCTGAATCGAGTAACGCTTCTACGGTAACGACAGGATTTTCTTTTGGGAGTCTAGTATCTATTTTCTGATGCATTATTCCACATATACAGCATCCCCCGCTGGCTCAGATTGACGAACTAGCACAGAAATTGCGTCGCTACGAAACACTCTGGTTCAAAGACTTCTCCTTCTGTATCGAGTAATGTGTGTACGGCAACGAATTGATTTTCTTTTGGGAGTCGAGTATCTCTTTTCCGATGCATTAATCCTTCTTTACTGCATCCTTCGCTCCATCAAATCGACGAAATAACACAGAAATTTCGTCGCGATGAAAAACTGTGTATTCCATGCCTGCTCCTTCTGAATCGAGTAACGTTTCTACGGAAACGACAGGATTGTCTTTTGGGAGGCTGGTATCTATTTACCGAAGCATTATTCCTTCTTTACCGCAACCCCTCGCTCTCCTACATTGACAAATTAACACAGAAATTGCATCGCTATGAAATACTCTGGGTTCCATAGCTTCTCCTTCTGAATCGAGTAATGTTACTACAGCAACGACATGATTTTCATTAGGGAGTCGAGTATCATTTTTTCCGAAGCATTAATCCTTCTTTACTACATCCCTCGCTACCACGCATACACGAATTAACACAGATATTGTGTCGCAACGATATTCTCTGGGTTCCATGCTTTCTCCTTCTGAATCGAGTAACGTTTCCACAGCAACGAAAGGATTTTCTTTTGGGAGACGGGTATCCATTTTCCGATGCATAATTCCTTCTTTACTGCATACCTCGCTCCCTCACATTGACGAATCATCACAGAAATTGCGTCGCTATGATATACCCTGGGTTCAATGCCTTCTCCTTCTGAATCGAGAAACGTTTCTACGACAACGACAGGATTTTCTTTTGGGAGTCGAGTATCTCTTTTCCGATGGATTTTTCCATCTTTACTGCATCCCTCGCTCCCTTACATTGACGAATTAACACAGATTTTTCGTCGCTTCGAAAAACTCTGGGCTCCATGTCTTCTTTTTCTGAATCGTATAACATTTCTGTGGCCACGACAGGATTTTCTTTTGGGAGTCTGGTATCTCTTTTCCGAAGCATAATTCCTTCCTTACTTTATCCCTCGCTCTCTCACATTGACGAATTAACACAGAAATTGCGTCGCTATTAAATACTCTGGATTCCACGCTTTGTAATTCTGAATCGAATATCGTATCTATGGCAACGACAGGATTTTCTTTAGGGAGACGAGTATCTCGTTTCCGATGCATTATTTCTTCATTACTGCTTCACTCGCTCTCTCACATTGATGAATTAACACAGAAACTGCATCACTATGAAATACTCTGGGTTCCATGCCATCTCTTCTGAATCGAGTAACGTTTCTACGGCAACGACAGGATTGTCTTTAGGGAGACGAGAATCTCCTTTCCGAAGCATTATTCCTTCTTTACTGCATTCCTCGCTCCCTCACATTTACGAATTAACAGAGAAATTGTGTCGCTATGAAATACTCTGGGTTCCATGCCCTTTCCTTCTGAATCGAGTAAAATTTGTACTGCGACGACAGGATTTCCTTTTGAGAGTCTAGGTACTCTTTTCCGATGCATTAATCCTTATTTACAGCATCACTCGCTCCCTCACATTGACGATTTAACGCAGAAATTGCGTCGCTATGAAAAACTCTGGGTTCAATGCCTGCTCCTTCTGAAACGAGTATCTTTTCTACGGCAACGAAAGGATTGACTTTAGGGAGCCGAGAATTTTTTTTCTGATGCATTATTCCTTCTTTATTGCATCCCTCGCTCCCTCACATAGACAAATTAACACAGAAATTGCGTCGCTAAGAAATACTCTGGGTTCCATGACTTCTCCTTCTGAATCGAGAAATGTTTCTACGACAACGAAATGATTTTCTTTTGGAAGTCGAGTATCTTTTTTCCGATGCATTATTCCGTCTTTACTGCATCTCTCGGTCCCTCAAATTGACGAATTAACACACAAATCGCGTCGCTATGAAATTCTCCGGGATCCATGCTTTCTCCTTCTGAATCGATTAACGTTTTTACGCCAAATATACGATTATCTTTTGGGAGTCGAGTATCTCTTTTCCGATCCATTATTCCAAATTTACAGCGTCCCTCACTATCTCACATAGACGAATTAGCACAGAAATTGCGTCGCTATGAAATACTCTGGTTCCAAGCCTGCTTCTTCTGTATCGAGTAAAGTTTCTACGGCAACGAAATGATTTTCTTTTGGGTGTCGAGTATCTCTTTTCCGATGCATGAATCCTTCTTTACTGCCTTCCTCGCTATCTCACATTGAGGAATTAACACAGAAATTGTGTCGCTATGAAACACCCTGGGTTCCGTGCCTACTCCTTCTGAATCGAGTAACTCTTCTATGGCAACGGCAGGACTTTCTGTTGAGAGTCGAGTATCTCTTGGCCGATGCATTGATCCTTCTTTACTGCATCCCTCGCTCTCTCACATTGACGAATTAAAACAGAAATTTGGTCGCTATGAAATACTCCGGGTTCCATCCCATCTCCTTCTGAATCGAGTAACGTCTCTATGGCAACGAAAGGATTTTCTTTTGAGAGTCGAGTATATCTTTTGCGATGCATTATTCCTTGTCTACTGTATCCCTGGCACCATCACATTGACGAAATAACACCGAAATTGCGTCGCTATGAAGAAATCTAGAGTCCACCCATTCTACTTCTGGACCGAGTAGCGTTTCTACACCAATGACAGGACTTTCTTTTGGGAGTCGAGTATCTTATTTCCGATGTATTATTCCTTCTATATTGCATCTCTCGCTCCCTCACATTGACGAATTAGCACAGAAATTGCGTCGCTATGAAATACTCTGGTTCCAAGACTTCTCCTTCTGAATCCAGTAATGTGTCTATGGCAACGAATTGATTTTCTTTAGGGAGTCGAGTATCTCTTTTCCGATGCATTAATCCTTCTTTACTGCATCCTTCGCTCCATCAAATCGACGAAATAACACAGAAATTTCGTCGCTATGAAAAACTGTGTATTCCATGCCTGCTCCTTCTGAATCGAGTAACGTTTCTACGGAAACGACAGGATTGTCTTTTGGGAGACAGGTATCTCTTTTCCGAAGCATTATTCCTTCTTTACTGCACCCCTTCGTTCTCTCACATTGACGAATTAACACACAAATTGCATCGCTATGAAATACTCTGTGTTCCATACATCCTCCTTCTGAATCGAGTAACGTTTCTACGGAAACGAATGGATTTTCTCTTGGGAGTCGAGTATCTCTTTTCCCATGCATTAATCCTTCTTTACAGCATCCCTCACTCTCTCATATTGACGATTTTGCACAGAAATTTTGTCGCTATGAAATACTCTGGGTTCCATGCCCTTTCCATCTGAATCGAGTAAAATTTGTACTGCGACGACATGATTTTCTTTTGGGAGGCGAGTATCTCTTTTCCGAAGCAGTATTCCTTCTTTACCGCAACCCCTCGCTCTTCCCACATTGACGAATTAACACAGAAATTGCATCGCTATGAAATACTCTGGGTTCCATAGCTTCTCCTTCTGAATCGAGTAATGTTACTACAGCAACGACATGATTTTCATTAGGGAGTCGAGTATCATTTTTTCCGAAGCATTAATCCTTCTTTACTACATCCCTCGCTACCACACATACACGAATTAACACAGATATTGCGTCGCAATGATATTCTCTGGGTTCCATGCGTTCTCCTTCTGAATCGAGTAACGTTTCTACAGCAACGAAAGGATTTTCTTTTGGGAGTCGGGTATCCATTTTCCGATGCATAATTCTTTCTTTACTGCATACCTCGCTCCCTCACATTGACGAATCAACACAGAAATTGCGTCGCTGTGATATACCCTGGGTTCAATGCCTTCTCCTTCTGAATCGAGAAACGTTTCTACGGAAACGACAGGATTTTCTTTTGGGAGTCGAGTATCTCTTTTCCGATGCATTATTCCAAATTTACAGCATCCCTCGCTAGCTCACATAGACGAATTAGCACAGAAATTGCGTCTCTATGATATACTCTGGGTTCCATGCTTTCTCCTTCTGAATCGAGTAACGTTTCTACGTCAACGACAAACGACAGGAATTCCTTTTGGGAGTCAAGTATCTCTTTTCCGATGCATTATTCCTTCATTACTGCTTCCCTCTCTACCTCACATTGACGAATAAGCACAGAAATTGCGTCGCTATGAAATACACTGTGTTCCATGCATTCTCCTTCTGAATCGAGTAACGTTTCTGCGCCAACGACAGGATTTTCTGTTGGGAGTCGAGTATCTCTTTTCCGATGCATTATTCCTTCTCTACTGCATCTCTCGCTCCCTCACATTGACGAATTAACACACAAATTTCTTCGCTATTAACTTCTAAGGGATCCATGCCCTATCCTTCTGAATCGATTAACGTTTCTACGCCAACTATACGATTATCATTTGAGAGTCGAGTATCTCTTTTCCGATGGTTTTTTCCATCTTTCCTGCATCCCTTGCTCCCTTACATTGACGAATTAACACACAATTTTCGTCGCTACGAAATACTCTGGGTTCCATGTCTTCTTTTTCTGAATCGAATAACATTTTTGTGGCCACGACAGGATTTTCTTTTGGGCGTCTGGTATCTCTTTTCCGAAGCATTATTCCTGCCTTACTTTATCCCTCGCTCTCTCACATTGAAGAATTAACACAGAAATTGCGTCGCTATGAAATTCTCTGAATCGAGTAATGTTTCTACGACAACGAAATGATTTTTATTTGGGAGTCGAGTAAATCTTTTCCGATGCATTTATCCTTCTTTACTGCATCCCTCGCTCTCTCACATTGACGAATTAACACAGAAATTGTGTCGCTATGATATACTGTGGGTTCCATGCCTTCTCCTTCTGAATCGAGTAAAATTTGTACTGCAACGACAAGATTTTCTTTTGGGAGTCGAGTATGTCTTTTCCGATACATTTTTCCTTCCTTAAATGCATCCTTCGCTCCATCAAATTGACGAAATAACACAGAAATTTCGTCGCTATGAGAAATTGTGTGTTCCATGCCTGCTCCTTCTGAATCGAGTAACGTACCTACGGAAACGACAGCATTGTCTTTTGGGAGACAAGTATCTCTTTTCCGAAGCATTATTCCTTCTCTACTGCACCCCCTCGCTCTCTCACATGGACGAATTAACACACGAATTGCATCGCTATAAAATACTCTGGGTTCCGTACATCCTCCTTCTGAATCGAGTATCGTTTCTACGGCAACGAGAGGATTGTCTTTAGGGAGACGAGTATCTCGTTTCGGATGCATTTTTTCTTCTTTACTGCATCACTCGCTCTCTCACACTGACGAATTAACACAGAAATTGCATCGCTATGAAATACTCTGGGTTCCATCCCTTCTCTTCAGAATCGACTAACGTTTCTACGGCAACGACAGGATTATCTTTAGGGAGACGAGTATCTCCTTTCCGAAGCATTATTCCTTCGTTACTGCATTCCTCGCTCCCTCACATTGACGATTTAACAGAGAAATTGCGTCGCTATTAAATACTCTGGGTTCCATGCTTCTCCTTCTGAATCGAGTATAGTTTCTACGGCAACGAAAGGATTTTCTTTTGGTAGTCGAGTATCTCTTTTCCTATGCATTGTTCCTTCTTTACTGCATCCCTGACTTCCTCACATTGACGAATTAACACAGAAATTTCGTCGCTATGCCATACTCTGGTTCCATGCCTACTCCATCTGAATCGAGAAACGTTTCTACAACAACGACAGGATTTCCTTTTGAGAGTCGAGGTACTCTTTTCCGATGCATTAATCCTTCTGTACTGCATCACTCCCTCCATCACGTTGACGAATTAACGCAGAAATTGCGTCGCTATGAAAAATTCTGGGTTCCATGCCTGTTCCTTCTGAATCGAGTATCTTTTCTACGGCAACGAAAGGATTGACTTTTGGGAGCCGAGTATTTTTTCCTGATGCATTATTCCTCCTTTATTGCATCCCTCGCTCCCTCACATTGACAAATAAACACAGAAATTGCGTCGCTTTGAAACACTCTGGGTTCAATGCCCTCTCCTTCTGAATCGAGAAAAGTTTGTAAGGCAACGAGAGGATTTTCTATTGGGAGTCGAGTATCCCTTTTCCGATGGATTTTTCCATCTTTCCTGCATCCCTCGCTCCCTTACATTGACGAATTAACACAGAAATTTCGTCGCTACGAAATACTCTGCGTTCCATGTCTTCTTTTTCTGAAACGAATGACATTTCTGTGGCCACGAGAGAATTTTCTTTAGGGAGTCTGGTAACTCTTTTCCGAAGCATACTTCCTTCCTAGCTTTATCCCTCGCTCTCTCACATTGACGAATTAACACAGAAATTGCGTCGCTATTAAATACTCTGGGTTCCATGCCATCTCTTCTGAATCGAGTAACGTTTCTACGGCAACGACAGGATTGTCTTTAGGGAGACGAGAATCTCCTTTCTGAAGCATTAATCCTTCTGTACTGCATTCCTCGCTCCCTCACATTTACGAATTAACAGGGAAATTGCGTCGCTATAAAATACTCTGGGTTCCATGCCTTTCCCTTCTGAATCGAGTATCGTTTCTACGGCAACGAAATGATTTTCTTTTGGGAGTCGAGTATCTCTTTTCCGATGCATTAATCCTTCTTTACTGCATCCCTCGCTCTCTCACATTGACCAATTAACACAGAAATTGTGTCGCTATGAAATAGTCTGGCTTCCATGCCTTCTCCTTCTGAATCGAGTAAAATTTGTACTGCAACGACATGATTTTCTTATGGGAGTCGAGTATGTCTTTTCCGATGAATAATTCCTTCTTTACTGCAGCCCTCGCTCCATCAAATTGACGAAATGACACAGAAATTTCGTCGCTATGAAAAACTGTGTGTTACATGCCTGTTCCTTCAGAATCGAGTAACATGTCTACGGAAACGACAGGATTGTCTTTTGGGAGACAAGTATCTCTTTTCCGAAGCATTATTCCTTCCTTACTGCATCACTCGGACTCTCACATTGACGAATTAACACAAAATGCGTCGCTTGGAAATACTCTGGGTTCCATGCCTTCTCCTTCTGAATCGAGTAACATTTCTACGGCATCGACAAGATTTTCTTTTGGGAGGCGAGTATCTCTTATCCGATGCACTACTTTACTGCATCCCTCGCTCCCTCACATTGACGAATTAACACAGAAATTGCGTCGCTATGAAATACTCTGGGTTCAATGCATCGCCTTCTGAATCGAGAAACGTTTCCACGGCAACGACAGGATTTTCTTTTGGGAGTCGAGTATCTTTTTTCCGATGGATTTTTCCATCTTTACTGCATCCCTCGTACCCTCAAATTGTCGAATGGGCCCAGAAATTGCGTCGCTATGAAATAGTCTTGGTTCCGTGTCTGCTCCTTCTGAATCGAGTAACGTTTCTATGGCAACGACAGGATTTTCTTTTGGGAGTCGTGAATCTCTTTTCCGATGCATTATTCCTTACTTACTGAATCCCTCGCTCCCTTACATTGACGAATTAACACAGAAATTTCGTCGGTACGAAATACTCTGGGCTCCATGAGTATTGGAACACGGCCAGTACCATTCCAAAATACCGTCACCAACCCCACCCCCCTCCCGATTACGTATACGCGTTAGACATGAAATGTTTTCATAACACCGTCACCTTTCTAAAGCATCGTTAGTCGACAAGGTCGCACGCAATGTTTCCGGCATGTGTTGACTCTCTAGTCTATATTACCGGCGCGGGGTTGTGACATAGAGAGAGAGAGAGAGTTAGCGCCATCTCTCTCTACGCACGGAATGTATCCTGTGGGGTGGTGGAAATGGCTGTATCCAATATGATCCCTTAATTGAGTCACATGTTCGACTTCTACCAATAGGTTTCAACTATCCTATGACCTCATTGTAGGACATATATAGGTTCAGTTCCGGGACCTCAGTCTTGGTCACTCAGTCAGCGGAAGACTAAGAAGAACAATCATGAAGCACCAGTCAACCTCCAGTGCAGTCACTCAGGACAGGATCAAACGGAAAAGTAAGTATCATATTTCACATTATTCTATCTCGTTCATTATCCTTATTATTCAATGTTTTCACTTATTCGCTAATATCTAATCATTCATCTTCTTTTTTCAACAGAGTCAAACGCAACCATGCTTAGATCCGCAGACGCGTCTGAACCTGCACCATCATTAGCTTCGTTAACCATCTCATCCGACTCATTTGATCCAGTAGCGACCACGTGGGATCCTGTAGCTTACATGTTGGAGCAGGACAAGGAGTTGCTGCTATCCGTCCCACTCAGCAACTTGTGTGATGAAGACGCTCGATCTGCTCACCACACCTCGAATTCAACCACTGGGGGTGTTAAAGATCAACTAAATGGTGGTCAGTACTGGATGCCTACATATAACTCATCACAATCGAACACTCCCGTGATAGTGCAACCACCGAGTTTAGATACTGTAAATTAAAAGAATACGTCTAGTGCGGCTACGCTATTCACCACGACATATAATTTAACCTCCAGTGGTTCCAAACGTGTGAACATTGCTATAGACGTCCATCATGTCTGGGGGATCCAAGCTATAATGGAGATTGAAAATATTTCCAAAAGTGTTAAAGTCCCGATTTCCGAGTTCGACTGGGCCGGGATCTGTCATGCAGAGCGCTACATCAATCAACAAATGACCACCGAATATGATCCAACTCATCCCCCACCAGAAATTCGTCTTGCCGATGTCGCACTTTCCATTACTACTGTATATGATGACTGCGCCTTATGCATTAAATCAGGTGTCGACAGCGTCTATCTAAGGCATCCATCAGTAATCAAATTATTCAACCTAGACTCCTCTATACGGTTTGCTCTCGAGAGACTGAATCGTTGGGTTCCTAGCATAGAGGCAGCATATAGTGATGTTAAAAACTCTCTACGTGTTAATAATATAAATATTGACGATTTTGAACAGCATCTTCGTTCGCATATGGCCATTAAAACTACAGACATCCAATTGAAATGCGTGTGTCAAAAACCAGAGTACTCAGAGTCACCTATCGGATTGCGTGAGATACATGCAGAATTTATTGCCAACCAAAGAGAATTATTTCGTATATATTGTACAGGTTCTAAGAAGAAACGTGCAGATTATGATAACACCTCAGAAATAGTACATCCAATGTATGATTTTTAAATAAATAATTTATATTTAATCTTATCTCCTGTTTCTCTTTTATTTCAGACCACCACTCCTATTATAATCAAATTGATCCAATAATTTTTTAATTCTACTCAAATTATGACCATCTTACTCTTCAAACATGTGTTCCTCGTGTAGGCAGTATAGCTCAATCGGTTAATTGATTGAACTATACCGGCTACACACAAATATTATAATTATCCTCTCAGTTATATTTTCTATATATGTCAAGTACTTGTTTGTACATGGCTCATTTACTATCATGGCTGGCTGGGTGAAGCACCCTCACCACAAGGACTTTGTTGTCGGTGACTGGTCATGTGAAGATTCAAGTAAAGAGCAGAAGAAGAAGAAGAACAAGAAAAACAGAATTCTCCTTCCCGATAATATAAGAGCAATTATTGTAGGCCCATCCAACTGCGGCAAGACTAATGTCCTCATGACTCTGCTAACTCATGTGCAAGGTGTCCGATTTGAACATGTCTGTCTATTCTCAAAAACACTCTTTCAACCCAAGTATCAGCTATTGCATGAGATATTTCGGGGTGTAGATGGCGTTACATACACAACATTCAGTGAAAGCTCTCATATCCCCCCACCTGAAGAAACAAAACCAAACACAGTATTCATATTTGACGATGTTGCAGTAGAAAACTAAGACCAAATTCGCAAATATTTCTCTTTCGGTCGCCATATGGGTGCTGACGTATTTTATCTAAGTCAAACATATTCCAGAATCCCCAAACAACTTGTTAGGGATAACGCAAATCTCATTATAGCCTTCAAGCAAGACAATCTTAATTTAAGACACATTTACCAAGCACATGTGGGGACGGATATGTCGTTCAATGGTTTCTTAAGGATATGTGCAGACTGTTGGAACCATTCACAGTATGGGTCTCTCGTTATTGATAAAACAAGAAAACTGTATGATGGTAGATACAGACGAAACTTTCAAGAATTTTTGCATATATAACAAGGTAATAGACGTTAACACATCAGTCTACGTCATACCATGGACAAATTCGCGCGTATGTCCACCTCTCAACCTGAGATGATTGGTGTACACAGACAGAGCATTCGCTTGTACATGGATGCGAAAATTCAAGCTATGGCTCTTAAAGTTGCAAGTATGCGCAGGGAACTAGAGACCTATTACCAAACCCTTCTGAGAATGGTGAATCAGTTAAATGAGCTAGTTAATCAAGTCAGTAAGAAAGTAACCGACTTAACTGAAAAGGTCGATCATATTCAGAGAAAAATAGATGTAGACCTCATTGTTGTCGATAAGGGCGATCGTGATCATACTAAGAAGCTGAAGAAAATGAATGCATATATAAAGCCTCATGTCGCAGAGACGTCTGATTAGTATACGTTGAGATGTCGACGACCAAACAGAAAGTCATTCAAGCCCGTAAAGCAGTCCGAGAGAAATTACGGTTGCTTAGGTTAGGGTATATTGATCGTCAGCAAACACTAAGAGAGACATTTAAGCCCGTTACTGAGTCTCTCCGACAGCTCTCACCAAAAACGAAAATGACCGAAAACGACAGTCAAGCCATTGATGAATTAATTATTAGTCACGCACCAGGCCAGATAGATAGAACATTCGGCGTTAACCCAGGAAGACCATACATGTTGGGTACACATCCCATAACTGTAACAGAAGACAAAATACAAATAGCTGATAGACAGTTTGACCGAACACCAGGCTTAATGAATCTTATTTTCCTAAGACCAACTAAAAAACCTATAAATTATTCAGTTAGTGATAAGGACAATACTACACATGACTGGTGTACACAAGATCACCAAAAGCCTAACCAACAGGAAGTATAAAACCATTATAAAACCAATACTTGAAGACCAAAACAACAACAACGGTGCCAGCAGTGGAGATGGTATTGACATTGGTCTTAAGACAGTGAACAATCGAGTCCCTCAGTATATATATTATGACGACCCCAACGAACTAATAGATCGACTACGTCTGCTCATGGCATCAGCTGCTGCAGGTAATACAGCTCATTCGAATGAAGTTATCTCCATAATCTCTGAGCTTCGAGAGAGAGGTATCATCGAATAAGTATGGAGATCGTAGTTCGAGAACTACACAAACCAGCACGCAAAAATCTACCCGCGCAGGCATGTCATGATTAAAGGGATGGATGACTTGTGGCAAGCTGATCTTGAAGATATGCGACAATATTCACATGAGAATAATGGCTTCAAATACATTTTAATTGTTATTGATACATACTCCAAATTTGCATGGGCAGTACCAGTCAAGACAAAAACCGGACCAAATGTCGCTGATGCTTTTGAACGCTTGCTACAGATAGGAACCAATCGATGCCCGGACAATCTCCAAACCGATCATGGTGGTGGGTTCTACAATAGGTACTTCAAGACAGTGATGCAGCGGTATGGAATACATCACTACTCGACATTCACTCACCTGAAGGCAAGTATCGTAGAGCGCTTGAACAGAACAATAAAAGGCAGAATGTTGATGCGGTTTAACCTTCGTGGCTCATACAAATGGACAGATATCCTCCCAGAAATAATTGCTCAATATAATAGAACCAAACATAGCACAATAAAAATGCGGCCAATTGATGTTCGTGATAACACACTCATGGATACGGTATACTTTCACATTAAGATACTGGATCCACGCAAACAGAAATTTAATGTAGGTGATTTGGTGCGTATCTCAAAACACAAGACCGCATTTGAGAAATCATACCTACCGAACTGGTCAACTGAGATATTTACAGTTTCAAATGTGCAGCGAACGAATCCTAGAACTTATTTATTGAAAGACAGTAAAGGTGAAGAAATTGCAGGCTCCTTCTACACTGAGGAGATGCAGAAGAGCTCACAACCAGATCTTTTTCTCGTGGAGAGAGTCATAAGACGACGTGGAAATAAAGCCCTAGTCAAATGGCTTGGTTTTCCTGCTACACAAAACAGTTGGATTGATGCCAGGGATTTGCTATATAATGAACATTCATCGTCCACAACCACCACAGTAGCCTGACAGGCGCGATCGAGGGCACATTAGAGGAGGCGGTGGTGTTCTGGACAAACTACCTTTGGAATTACACATCCCGGGGTATAGCTACTGCGGACCTGGGACAAAGCTTCAGAAACGCTTGGCGCGAGGTGACAAGGGAGTGAATCTGCGTGACGAAGCGTGCATGGAACACGACATTGCATGCGAAGCAAATAAAGATCTACCAAGTCGTCACATTGCAGATAGGATTTTAGCTGATAAAGCTAAGGCGATACGGAAAAGAAACGATATTGGTATAGGTCAACGCATCGCAGCATTCGCAGTTGATAAAACCATGCGCGGAAAAATCAAGTTAGGATTAGGAGTGATGAATTTCAAGCGCGTTATGAACGCTGCACGTCGCGCACTAAACATGAAGAACAAGAAGGGTTGTTTGAAGAAATGTATCCTGACAGCGATGTATGCAGCTAAAAACGCAATGAAGGACAAAGAATCACCAACGTGAAGATCCGTTAAAGCACCTCGCATTCTACCAATACCCAAGACATCCGGCGGTTTTTTTCCTTTTCTCATCCCAGTCCTCTCCGCGCTCTCAGCGGTAGGTTCGCTCGCCGGTGGGGCTGCAGCTATCGCTCGAACAGTCAAGAATGCGCAAAACTCGCAAACCCAGTTAGAAGAGGCGAGAAGACATAACCGCATGATGGAAGCAGCAGTCATTGGAAAAGGCCTATACTTGAAACCGTACAAGAAGGGTCTATTCATAAATAAAAAAAAAAAGCCCAATAGCGATCCTACCAGATCGACCACTCACAAATACAGACCTTCTTAAGTTTGTTAGACATAAATTCAAGATACCAAGATTCCGTGGTGTGTTTATGAGGGATACATTACCTAAGACTATGTGGAAAACTGGTGAATGCGGTATTGTGAATTTAGATGTTGTCGGAGGTCCTGGCACCCACTGGGTGGCGTACGTTATGAAAGACGCTGGGGTAGTCTACTATTTCGACTCCTTTGGTGACCTGCAACCACTCGAAGGATTACAGCAATACTTCACTCACAGAAGACATGTGCTATACAATTATCAACGGTATCAGGACTTTAATACATACCTCTGCGGGCATCTTTGCATCATCTTTCTCTTGACGTTCACAAAGAAGAAGAATAAGAACAAGAACTAACGTATATAAGCAGGATGTTTAAACCTTCATTCATCAGTTGACGTTCAGATGCAATGTCGTACACTTTGACGTTGAAAGGACGGTCATCTGTATTGCGTGCAAATTACTTCCCACCAATTGATTTGAGTGCAGGTCAATGGAGTGTTGCATTGATTGGACTGGAGACGTACAACAGCATCCCGAATATCACCAACACTAACAATAAACTGCATCTAGATATTAATGGTGAAAAAGATATTCTTGAAATAGAATCTGGTGCATACGATATTGACGATTTAAACGAACTCTTAAAACAGTCTGGAAAAGGTATTGAACTACGTGCAAACATCAATACACTTAAATCTGAAATTAGGACTCTAAATGCAACGATTGACTTTAGCCAGAAACATTCAATAGGACCCCTGCTTGGATTCACAAAAGGGCTGATTTTGAAGAAAGATCCAACTAAATTTTACAAGTCCAATCAGTCTGTGGATATACTCCCAGTCAGCACAATACGTGTCGAGTGTAACATTGCTACGAATTCCTATCTCAACGATACTCTCATTCACACTATTTAAGGATTCTTCCCCTCAGTTGCAGCGGGGTATAAGATTGTTGAGACACCTGCCTATGGAATATACCTTCCAGTGACTGCTCAGACATTGGGCTATTTGGAGCTGCGTATTGTGGAACAGAGTAATAAACTTGTCGACTTTCGCGGTGAGGAAATCATTATACGATTACATCTACAACAAGATGGGCTTGCGGTGTAAAACAAGTGCACGCAATACACAGCGCGCCACTTCGCTACTGAACAGCAAACTGATAACACCTATGGACTACGAATTTCTTAAATCAGTTGGTCTCAAACCCTGCAATGACGTCATCACTCAATATAACCAATGCAGTAGAGTATGATGACAGAATTATACGTCAAGAATACTTCTCTCATAAATCTTACGCTTCAACCACGTTTAACAAGAATGACGAAATCAGGATTGTCATACAGCACCAGGACACACTCACTCTTCCGTGCAAGAGTTTCATATATCTCGAAGGGTCATTCAAGAAAACTGATGGCACCGATACAGTGGGGTCCAAGCTGACACGCAACGCATTGGCATTCCTCTTCCAAGAGATTCGCTATGAACTGAATGGTTCTGAGATTGATCGTACACGCAATGTTGGTCTAACATCGACCCCTAAAACATACGTCTCGGCATCACCAGCAGATCTGCATAGTTTAGAAAATGCTGGATGGTTCATAGACGATGCGGAGGGTAGAACACCCCAGGAGTACAAGCGATTTACTGCATGCATACCTCTAAAAATACTTACGGGATATTTTGAGGATATGAGACAGATTATTATGAACGCTAAACAGGAACTTATTCTCGTGCGGAGTGCGACAGACAATAACTCGTACATTCAAGGAGCTCAAGAAGAGAATAGGATCACAATCAACAAATTAATATGGAAAATGCCTCACGTCAGTGTATCCGACGAGAAACGAATGAAGCTTTTGAAAGTGTTGAATTCAGGTACATTTCTGTCACTGACCTTCCGCTCATGGGAGATCTTTGAGTATCCAGTGTTACCGACCGCGAGCAGACAAACATGGGCTATTAAGACCTCCAGTCATATCGAGACACCCAGATTCATTATACTTGCGTTTCAGACTGATAGAAGAGCAAATACATCAAACGATTCCACCGTGTTCGATAACTGCAAGTTAACTAACGCCAAAGTCTACCTCAATTCAGAATTCTACCCATATGACAATCTACTTCTGCAATGGAATGAAAATGTATACAGCCTCGCGTATGACATGTATGCAAGGTTTCGTCCTTCTTACTATGAAATTGCTGAAGGAGAGGGAGGGGGGTGTCTACTGAGTCCTCGTAAGTTCAAAGAGCTTTCACCGATGATTGTAATAGACTACTCTAAACAGAATGAGATAATTAAGTCTGGACCTATAGACGTTCGAATAGAATTTGAATCATCGACAAATTTCCGAGAACACACCGCTGCATATGCATTAGTCCTACACGTCAGAATAATCAATTACTCACCGCTCACAGGTGTTGTGCAACGAGCTGTATAAATGAAAATATGCTGTCCTGTGCATTGATCATTTGACGATGGCAACTCAGCCTGTGAAGATCATTGCAGATGTTCAAGGATTCCATGATGGAGAGCGTAGACAGTTCGTATTTAAACAAGTTGCTTTTGCGGCCTACACACAAGACGCAGGAATAATTGAAACCTTCTCCGCAAATATTCGATCACCAAGACCGTTCACGCAAGTGAAATCTTGTAAAACACGGACCAGTGCATTGTGGTTAACTAATTTTTATCATGGAATTCACTGGGATGATCCCGGCATACCCTATAAAGATGTACTGATCGCACTTAAATTATTCGATCACAAGGACACCATCGTTTACGTGAAGGGAAAGGACAAAACCTCCTGGATGCGTCAAATATTTAAATTTGCATCTATTCAAGACCTTGAATGGTACGGATGTCCATCCATCCATCGACTGAAGAACGATTACCAAAAAAGTGCTTTTGTATCTGCATATGAGAATGTAAAGTTACTTTTCACTTTTATTAGAAATAAATAATAATTTACAAGATTGAGTGTTTTTTCTTTCTATGATATCCAACGTCCCTAGTACTGTAAGTTTATTCTTTTTAAATTGTATATGATGGGAACTGTCCGAGAGAGACACATACCCTGGCCTTTGACGTGGAATGAGCCTACTGTCATAGTTAGGCGCGGATGCCGATCTCGCGGTCTCCGTCGAAATCGACAGACACGCGCAGCCGCTGACGCTTGGTAGGGGGTTGCACCAGTTGCCGGCCTCGCGGCCGTTGTGGAAAGCAATGCGTCAGATTACGCTCTCTAAAGTATCTGTTGACGTAGGACTGTAAGAGATAGCACTGCATTGGGCTGTGTGTGTTCGTGACAACTAGCAGAACTCCGGCACTTGTGATTAAAAGCATGAAACCTTATAACTTTATGCATTGCGATGTGGCTGTATGTACGTATTCTGCATACACACATAAATAAATTTGTAATATTTTTAATAAAAAGAATAATCATTATTAGGGTATCAAATAATAACAACATTTTTTTTTTAGAAGGAAATAACTGAGTTTATTATTGAAATCAGAATTTAACATTTTTCACATTATATATAAATATGAGTTTACAGATATAAGATTGGTTTTTAACCAAAAATCTGAAATTCCACATCCTTTTAGATAATTTTTTTTAACAATTTTAGATAATTAAGAAATATATATAAGCATTCTCTTCAGATAAATTACATATATAATTTTAAAGCTAATGCAGAGGTACTACCCTATCTTACAAAGTAACTAATATCGCTAATGAAGTTCCACCAGAAAAACAAAGCACTTTTAAAATAATACCAAACCTATTTGTTTCAAGTCAATGACTCTAAATATTTTCGAAAAGAAAAACAACAAATTGAATATATATTTTTTTCCAAGTAAGTCGATTTAAAGATTTTCAACTACAAGAACAAGGTGAACATATATATTTTTCTTTAAAGTGGACGTCTAGAAACATTTTCCGCTAGAACAAGCAATTGAACATATAGAAAGAATTTAATTAGTGGAACTCATACACTTAAAAACCTAGTTCTGACTGGATGGCTAGCGGTAGGTGAAACTTACAAACTAAAATCTAAGCTCTATAATGACTAGAAGTGATGGATATATTAAGTGAGTAATTTTGGATCTACGAAATGAGGTTTCGCAAACTCATAGTGGAATCGGTACATGTAGAATTTGGAGATATCGAATATACACATCCCCAAATAGATGGGTTTCATAAACTCTACTGCACTCTTCGACATCTCCACAGCAACAAAGTTTTCATTGAAGATGGTGGCACGCTTAAAATTTGGCCTGGCTATACATTTTCTCACGCCGTAACGCCCTTCCCATGCGGTTCTAATAACAATATCGCGTTCATTTCTTACATTTTGCATAGTTTTCCCGAAAATGGAATTATTCATTAATTTCTAAAAGTCTTTTTCAAAATCATTACTCGCGATCGCCCTCTTTTAGGTGTTTAGTTCAAAATACTCCTTCAACCAGGGGGATTGCTTGAAGGAGATTGCCCGGGTGATTTTAATGAGCTCCATTCCTAATCTGAGACACTGCTGGAGGTTACGATAATGAATAATATACCTCTGCTTATCCCCAACAGTGGCCATCAGTTTAGGGATGGTGCTTCCTCGTGGAATTTGTTGCTCTGGACATAACGGCAAGTCGCTTGTCTCTCCATGCAAATTAATAGGGTACGCGATGTCTGCCTCAAGCACATACCCTACATCAGAATCGGCCGCAAGACCCATTATCTGTCCACCTAATCCCTTCAATTCGTCTTCAGGCACCCATTGGAACCCGGCAACCGGCAGCGGTTGTTTCATAGCATGCCCATATAAATTGTTAACATCTAAGTACAAAATGTAACTAGAATCAAGGGATGCGTTGTACTCGACACCCATCCGCAGATTATTTGCCTTGGCGTGTCTGTGAACACATTGACAAAGTCCGCCGCGGATCCCTCGCTCAAAAAATAGAAGCATTGAAGCATCAGTCAAAAGTTCAATGTTGCAATCCGTTTTTTTGAGCATAGCGTCCCAGGACAACCCAGGTGCCGTGTAATAAAAGGCAGGGTCCAGAGAGTACGTGGTCATACATACACTCCGGAACTTTTCGAAAACATCTGCAAGCAAACGAACGTCCGTGTCCATGTATAACCTTGCATATTCTCCCAAATTCGGGATGTTGAATTCCTGCCAGCCATTAACGGCATGCTCATAATCTGTGATAGTTATGGTATCGCCAGTGAGAGTACTGGTAAAAGAAGTTATGTCGGGAAGCCTGGTTTAATTGAGTTTTGCCATACTATCAAGATACTCGTACGGGAAAACTCCTTTCCTCGTCGCAAGTTGAAACTTTTCCTCATCGGTAAATGCAGATCGAGTGATATGCATATCATTCCGAGGTAAAGTCTCAACCAGTTTCTGGAGCGAAGTTTGCATAAATCGTAGAGAGTCAAGGAAGCGGAGCGTAATTTTCGGCGTCATTCGTTTTGAAAAAGAAATGTACTTTTCAACACTTTCAGGCAGGATATTGACCTGATCCTTCTTCATACCGAACTTAGCCAAGTGCTCAACGAGAAAATGAGCGTCATACCCGCTCAGATTATGAAAAAAGACGGGTATGTGTGTAGGTAACTGATACTTCAAGTTGCATGCATTGTTTGCTGCACCGCGGAACTTACCCGAAAGATGACAATGGTCTCTACGAGGAGTCTCCGCTTTTCTACCTAAGACCAGCCCGCAAATATGACAATTAACAGCCTTTTCATACAAGTCATCATTTTCCTTTGATTTGGTCATGGGAATATTGATGCTGTAGAGCTTGTGAACTTGCCAAGAAAGTTTTTCAAGCTCTGTGAGAAGCCAAACCGCCAGGTCGTTCCCTACATAAGACTGATAGCTATTAAGTTTACAATCATATGCGCATACAACTTGGAACGCAGCCGCATAAGGTACGTGTTTCTGTGTGAAGGTTGTGTGTGAGGCTAAGGGATTCCCTTTACAACGAGTAATAGCAGCCAGCAAGCATTCAAAATCGGCGAACACAACAAAAGGACAACGCTGCTGGTGGTGAGCATTTTTAAATTTAATGAAGTTATTTTCCTCAGTGGGCATAACAACACGTACCGGGTCCTTGCATGCACAATCTAATAGGTGTGTCGCTAATAACTCTTGAGATGAAAAATAATTCAAACACCTTATACAAATATGTCGTTTATGATCATTTTTACTTAACTGGGAGGAAATGAGTCGGGACATGTCTTTGATCCAGACGTAGTGATAATTATCACGTTCGGAGAAGAGCAGCATGTTGACATGCAACTCTCGTTCACCTGCAAATTTTGAGAAATGGAGGGGGCCTACTACTGTATGCTTGTTCTGCTCATCTGACTTGCTTTTCTTCTCCAGGCCATAAACGTGGACCGATATTGCGGTATTCTGAGCCTCAAACTTAGGTATGTCCTGGATTCTTAAAGGGAACTCTATTCCGTCAAAGTTATACTGTCTCTTAATATCTTTGACTTTGTAACTGCTGGGACGCTCGGGATGATGTTTGTAAGTGTAATTTCTCTCGCAAGCCAGGACTGACCATGCAAAACACGCATTATCATAGTTATTTTGAACATTAATGCACGCCTGCTTTTTCTCAATATCTATAGGGAGTTTAATATAACTGGACCCTCCATTCATTGGATCATAGACATATATATGGATGTCGAGGTGTGGTATACTGCTGAGCGCTTTAGCGGATCCACGTACTTCCATCTCGGAAAATCGGACCATAATAGCGCTCAAGGTGGATTCTCGATACCACTCAGCAATCGATGTGCTCCGAGAAATAACGCCATTGTCACCCCATATATAATGCAGAGTAGCCGTCTCCGCGTCACCTTGATGTTTAGGGGGGTGACTCAGTTCACAGCATAACACAGCACTGCATTTAAAGGCGTTAAATCTTCTAAGAGTTTGAGGAGCTCGGTCTCAAAGACGGGGAGGCACGCCTCCAAAAACCTTACAGGATCACGATACCTCCTGCCTGGATTCTCAATTCTGGTGAAAGAGATTGGCCCCTCAAACGCTCTAGCAACTGCTGAGTATTCTAAGGGAGTCATTACGCCGTTATTCTGATCGACTTCGTTATCGATAGGACGGGTGAGAGAACTACCGCTAGCCATAAGGAAATTACTATTATTACTGTTGCTACAACTAGGAGTCCACCCAATAGATGAATGGGCTGGTGATGGGTGATCGTAATCATCATCATCATTTGCGGGGAGAGGTATACGTCTCGGAACGCATACCTTGCGTGGGCGGCGGCGGTGAGCTGCTGCTTCTAGAGGAGGAGGGGGTGACAGCCGGTTTGAAGTGCCAGGCTGTGGCGATGGCGGACGGGCTGCGCAGCCAAACGGTTGCGACAGCGCTGGGGGAGGAGCTGGTGCGTATTCTGCATCCGCCTCCCGCGAAGCCCTTATAGGGGCTACGCAAGGCGCGGCGTGTCTTTGCGGTTCGGTGCGCCCGAGTCCCGCCCCCGCAACCACCGCTCTAGGAACACGGCCTACGCCGTGTGATATACCTGTAAGATAAATAAGGAAAAAAATTAATTTAGTGATTTATATTTAAAAGAGCGATAAATAATAACAATAAGGGTAGGTAATGGTGGTTATGTAAAGGAATGTTAATGTTCAAAATTATTCACCTTCTCCGCTCTGACTCCATGGATTGAACAACTCATTGCCAAAATCAAGTAGATCCTCAAACCACTCAGGTAGGTTGATCTCCTCCTCAAACGGGTCAAGCAGGTTGGTCTCCTCCACCTCTAAAGACTGAGTGTCCTGTGTGGCGGGCGCCGTTTGAACGCTACCGTCGCCTCCTTGAACGTTTTGGGTGGTTGAACCGAATGCTGAATTAGGCGCATCTACAAAGAAAAGACCGGCTTATGAGGACTAAATGTATACAATCAGGAAACGGGTATATATTAGATGAAATTATTTAAGTTTAAGAAGTATGATTGTATTATAAGTGTACTTACATTCGAGCTGCGCTTGAGCCCTTTCCATCTCGATCTGGTTGTCTAGATCAACCAAGATTTGCTGGAAGAAATCTAGAAAGATGGAGAAGACTGAATATAATATCGCATATGGAAAGGGAAGTGTGCTTTCAGTTAAGTGATAGAGAAATAAGCGGACCAGCAAATTTTAAAAAAAGGAACGAAATGAAATATTTACAAAGAGCACTGCACAACGAATATAACAGATACACAACACGTGGAAGCTCTATCTTTATAGCGGATACGGTAAATTAATTATAACACATACAACATGTGGAAATTCATTCTTTACATTGAGATGTCCAAAACGGTTATAAGACTTAACACATACACAAACACAGAATCCGTTAAAAGACATAGTAAACTTTACAGAGAGAGATCGATAACGGGTATAACACGTAATATACAACACGTGGATGAACAATATTTATAGAGAGCAGTACAAAACAAATGTAACAGTTAAAATAAAAGATTCAGACACCCAAGTTAGAGGTAAAAAAAAGGCGTGGATAAGCAATTTTCATAGAGAGAGAGATTCAAAAGGGTAAAAAACGTAAGCCGGAACACACACAGAACAAGTGGAGGAGCGATCTTTATAAAGAGCATTATAAAAGATATGTAGCACTCATACACAGAGTTAAAGGGTGTAGATATCAGAATTCTGAAAATGTACTTACCAGGGAATGGAACTTCATCCACATGAGCACGTTTGCTGCTGCTGCTGCTGTCACTGGCAGTTCGTGATCGTTTCATTTTTACACGTTTAATTACGAAGACGTGACAAGTATTGGATGAATGAAGTATACGAGCAGTGTGAGAGTGAGGTAGGTCGGGCATTGATTTATATAGGTCCTGCCTAGCGCGTGTATGTATGCACGGGGTTGCGACATAGAGAGAGATGGCGCTAAATCTCTCTCTATGTCACAACCCCGCGCCGGTAATAAAGACTAGAGAGTCAACACATGCCGGATACATTGCATGTGTAGTGAGAGATGGCGCTAACTCTCTCTCTCTATGTCACAACCCAGCACTGTTAATAAAGACTAGAGAGTCAACACATGCCAGATACATTGCGTGCGTAGAGAGAGATGGCGCTAACTCTCTCTCTATGTCACAACCCCGCACCGGTAATAGAGACTAGAGAGTCAACACATGCCGGATACATTGCGTGCGTAGAGAGAGATGGCGCTAACTCTCTCTCTCTATGTCACAACCCCGCAACGGTAATAAAGACTAGAGAGTCAACACATGCCAGATACATTGCGTGCATAGAGAGAGATGGCGCTAACTCTCTCTCTCTATGTCACAACCCCGCACCGGTAATAAAGACTAGAGAGTCAACATATGCCGGATCCATTGCGTGCGTAGAGAGAGATGGTGCTATCTCTCTCTCTCTATGTCACAACCCCGCGCCGGTAATAAAGACTAGAGAGTCAACACATGCCGGATACATTGCGTGCGTAGAGAGAGATGGCGCTAACTCTCTCTCTCTATGTCACAACCCCGCACCGGTAATAAAGACTAGAGAGTCAACACATGCCGGATACATTGCGTCGTAGAGAGAGATGGCGCTAACTCTCTCTCTCTATGTCACAACCCCGCACCGGTAATAAAGACTAGAGAGTCAACACATGCTGGATACATTGCGTGCGACCTTGTCGACTAATGATGCTTTGGAAAGGTGACGGTGTTATGAAAACATTTCATGTCTAGCGCGTATACGTAGTCGGGAAGGGGGGGGGGGGGGGGTGACGGTATTTTGGAATGATACTGGCCCTGTTCCAATACTTCCATGTCTTCTTTTTCTGAATCGAATAATATTTCTGTGGCCACGATAGGATTTTCTTTTGGGAGTCTGGTATCTCTTTTTCGAAGCATAATTCCTTCCTTACTGGATCCCTCGCTCCCTCACAGTGACGAATTAACACAGAAATTGAGTCGCTATTAAATACTCTGGATTCCATGCCTTCTAATTCTGAATCGGGTATCATTGCTACGGCAACGACACGACAGTCTTTAGGGAGTCGAGTATCTTTTTTCCGATGCATTATTCCTTCTTTAGTGCATGCCTCGCTCCCTCACATTGACGAATTACCACAGATATTGGTATAAAATACTCTGGGTTCCATGCCTTCTCCTTCTGAATCGGGTAACGTTTCTATGGCAACGACAGGATTTTCTTTTGCGAGTTGAGTAACTCTTTTTCCGATGCATTATTCCTTCTTTACTGCATCCCTCGCTCCCTCACATTGACGAATTAACACAGAAATTACGTCGCTATGAAATACTCTGGGTTCCATGCCTTCTCCATCTGAATGGGGCAACGTTTCTACGGCAACGACAGGATTTTCTTTTGTGAGTCGAGTATCTCTTTTCTGACGCATTTCTCCTTGTTTTCTGCATCCCATGTTGCCTCTCATTGTCGAATTAACACAGATATTGCGTCGCTATGAAATACTCTGCGTTCCATGCCTGCTCTTTCTGAATCGAGTAACGTTTCTACGGCATCGCGCGTATTTACTTTTGGGAGCCGAGTTTCTCTTTTCCGATGCATTATTCCCTCTTTACTGCATCCCTCACTCCCTTACATTGATGAATTATCACCGAAATATCGTCGCTACGATATACTCTGGGATCCATGACTTGTTCTTCTGAATCTAATACCATTTCTATGGCAAAGATAGGATTTTCTTTCGGGTGCCGAGTATCTCTTTTCCGATGCATTATTTCTTTTTACTGCATCCCTCGCTATCTTACATTGACGAATTAACACAGAAATTTCGTCGTTACGATATACTATGGGTTCCATGACTTCTTCTTCTGAATCGAATAACATCTCTATGGCAACGAAAGGATTTTCTTTTGTGAGACGGGTATCTTTTATCCGAAGCATAATACTTTCCTTACTGCATCCCTCTCTCCCTCACATTGAAGAATTAACACAGAAATTGCATCACTATTAAATACTCTGGGTTCCGTGCCCTCTCGTGCTAAATCGAGTATCGTTTCTACGGCAACGAAAGGATTTTCTTGTCGTATTCGTGTATCTCTTTTCCGATGCATTGTTCCTTCTTTACTGCATCCCACGCTCCCTCGCATTGATGAATTAACACAGAAATTAAGTCGCTATGACATACTCCGTTTCCATGCCTTCTCCTTCTGTCCAGAAACGTTTGTACAACAGCGACACGATTTGCTTTTGGGAGTCGAGGTACTCGTTTCCGATGCATTAATCCTTCTTTACTGCATCACTCGCTCCATCACATTGACGAATTGACAAAGAGTTGGCGTCGCTATGAAATACTCTGGTTTCCATGCCTTCTCCTTCTGAATCGAGTAACGTCTCTACGGCAACAACAGGATTTTCTTTTGGGAGTCGATTAACTCTTTTCCGATGCATTATTTTTTCTTTACTGCATCTCTCGCTCCCTCACATTGACGAATTAACACAGAAATTACTATGAAATACTCTGGGATCCATGCCTTCTCCTTCTGAATCGAGTTACGTTTCTATGGCAACGACAGGATTTTCTTTTGAGAGTCGAGTAACTCTTTTCCGATGCATTATTCCTTTTTTACTGCATGCCTCGCTCCCTCACATTGACGAATTAACACAGAAATTGCGTCGCAATCAAATACTCTGGGTTCCATGTCTTCTCTTTCTGAATCGAGTAACGTTTTTATGGCCACGACAGGATTCTCTTTATTGAGTCGAGTAACTCTTTACCGATGCATTATTCCTTCTTTACTGCATCCCTCGCTCCCTCACATTGACGAATTAACACAGAAATTGCTATGAAAAACTCTGGGTTCCATGTCTTCTACTTCTGAATCGAGTAACGTTTTTATGGCAACAACAGGATTCTCTTTATTGAGTCGAGTAACTCTTTACCGATGCATTATTCCTTCTTTACTGCATCCCTCGCTCCCTCACATCCACAAATTAACACAGATATTGCGTCGCAGTGAAATACTCTGGGTTCCATGCCTTCTCCTTCTGAATCGAGTAGTGTTTCCACGGCAACGACAGGATTTTCTTTTGGGAGTCAGGTATCCATTTTCCGTTGCATAATTCTTTCTTAACTGCATACCTCGCTACCTCACATTGATGGTTTAACACAGAAATTGCGTCGCTATGAAATATTCTGGGTTCTATGCCTTCTCCTACTGAATAGACTAACGTTTCTGCGGCAACGTCAGGATTTTCTTTTGGGAGACGAGTAACTCTTTCCCGACGCCTTATTCCTGCTTTACTGGATTCTTTATTCCGTCACATTGACGACTTAACTCAGAAATAGCGTCGCTATGTAATACTCTGGGTTCTATGCCTTCTCCTTCTGAATTGAGTAACGTTTCTACGGCAACCACAGGATTTTCCTTTTGGAGTCGAGTAACTCTTTTCCGATGCATTATTCCTTGCTTACTGCATCCCTCGCTCTACGGCAACAACAGGATTTTCCTTTGGGTGTCGGGTATCTCTTTTCCGATGCATTATTCCCTCTTTACTGCATTTCTCGCTCCCTCATATTGACGTATTAACACAGAAATTGCATCGCTATGAAATACTCAGCGTTCCAAGTCTTCTTCTTCTGAATCGAGTTACGCTCCTATGGCAACGACAGCATTTTCTTTTGGGAGTCGGGTATCTCTTTTCCGGTGCATACTTCATTCCTTGCTGCATCACTCGCTCCCTCACATTGACGAATTAACACAGAAATTTCGTCGCTAAGAAATACTCTTGGTTCCCTGGGTTCTCCTTTTGAATCGAGTAACGTATCTACGGCAACGACAGGATATAAAATAAATAAAATAAAATAAATAATTAATTATCAATTATGTATGATAATGATTGGTTTTAATTAATATTTGCTTATCTGGAACGTGGATGTTTAATTATATGGTATCGGATGCTTGACAATGACTTTTTCGTAAATGCAATGTTATTCGTAGTTGACCGTGAAATAAGACTCAAATAATCGGACTTCGTATTTAAATCGTTTCCAAAGACTGCTGCAGTAGGTGCGGACTCAAATCTAAATTTCAATATTAGAATAATTTGCCTGCCATGTCAATACGTCGTACAGAGATAACTGTCTACTAAACATAAAAAGTTTACACAGTTAGTTAAATCAGATATATTCAACGAATAAGCCTACAGTTAAATAGTTCTACTTACTTTCATAAATATAAATTCTTTACAGAATCGAGTGCCTAGTAAGATTGCAACTCGCAGTGTTCTTATATAACATCAAATATGGCGGTGTGCCCGTCAATAAAATATACATGTTTCCCGCACCAGTTGTTGTACAAGACCTCTCCTTCTTAATGAAACATAAGAGTATCGTAATTGTGTTTTGTTTTATCAGCGACACAGCGCTCTAGTTCTGTGCCTTAGGCTTTATTTATTTGTCACAGATTAATTATTTAATGAAGATTTCGCGTTTCCGAGGAAACACAAGCACGGCATGGAAATGTGCATTTATATTGCCCCCTGAATTGTGAGGCGAAAGGACACACCTGCAGGCGAGCAATTCACCTAAAGGCACAAGAAAATCTAAGTTATCTACAACTATTTACATGACTTACATTATACTGTATATTAAATACAAAATTTGAATGACGCGCTTGGGCCGTAAAAGTTCTTATGTTGGCAAAATAGAGTGCACGCATGCGCAGAAGCGTCTGTGTGACTCCGGCACTGTCGTTATATCGTAAATTTAGATCACGCGGCACAGTATTGCTGTTCATATTGTTCGTGTGGGCGCGCATTTCTTAGTCGTTGCACAAAGAAAATATTCCTCCAAGATTACATATGAAGACTACATTCTATGACAGGTAACTTAGTTTTAAAATTACAATATTTGTTATAATACAATACAACTTTAGATTGTTGTATGTTCTTAGTTACATAGTATTGCATTAAAATGCTTCAAAGAAAAATGTCTTCTTGTTTCAAGTGCGTTGACCTATACACATCGTGTCGTTATTACAATTTATATTCATCTGCTGCACAATAATTTTTCACAGGTTAGTGTCGTCGTGGTACAGTTTTTTGATCACAGTAACATCGCTGTATAACAACGTGATTGATACATAAACATGTCCAATTCCTATTTCCATTATAGTCGTTGTGATGCAGTTCGTTGTGACAAAAAGCATTGTTAATTACAGATCAGATGTGACCTGTCGAGTAATTGGCCCATATGCAGTTCGTTTTCGATATTCCGTGGAAGCTTGGTTGCAGAACCTCGGTCGGCACATAGCTGGCGTCGATCCTTGGACAGTCCAGGTAAGTGTGTCCGTCACATTTCGAGAACATTCCATTCCCTGAAGTTCCAACCAAAATTCTTCCACTCGTCGTGTTGTTTTCTGGACAGGCACGTTGTGACCATTTAATCCAGTTAACATCTTGAAGTTAGATACTGTAGTAATGTCACTAGACGATGCACCAATTACGCACTTTACATTTTCAGTTTTTTTGCTAAATATAGCTCACCTAAATGTTCGTAGTCACTTATCAAAGAAATCGTTCAACGCGTTTACAAAGGTACGATGCATGATGAATGTCATTAACAGTTTCTTTCACATAGGTTTCTGCGTAGTTGCAGACTTAGTAATGAAGTTAATGTCCGTGAACAGTGGTTCACAACGCAATTTTTTTTTATGTTTTTCACATTTTGGCACTCGTTATCGTTCAAATTTTCACATAGTAACAGTTACATTATACAGCAGTTAAAAAAAAAACATAAGTAATCATACATATACACGTCACTTTTTTTCTTAGCATAAACATAATACAGTTACACATAAACATGTTTACATCATCATTACATAGCCATAAATTATTACATTGTGTTATATTTGATTACATGAATTGCAGATATTTACGTCCTCTTTAACGTTTTTGCTGGGATTTTATCGATGTTTTTTGTGATGTCATCTGAAATTAAGATAGGTTAGACACAACATTCATTACATCAGTAGGCAAGACCAGGCGTTTTCACTACTCAATAAATATTCAAAATAATAAGAGACGAAAAGCTGTTAGATTCCTCGCGTTTTGTGCGTGTGTGTATAGTGTCTGTGTGGCCTTGGCTACTGGTAGATGCTTTTCTTGCTGAGAGATGTGCGTCTAATCTATTTCTCGAAGTAAAAGATCGCTTCACATACGACGTCTGTCGATTCGTCAGGTGTCATACCAAGTCAGTGGTACCTACAGTCACAAATGTTCCGTGAAAAATTAATATATCATTCACTGCTACGTAATCATAAATTTTACTTTAATATTCAGTCTTCTCGGTGGTGCCGCGGCGTTGAAAGAAAAGTTCTTCTGCCTTCAACTGCGTCACTGGAACCGCTGAAATGAAAATTTCTATACCGCTTATTATCTGTGTTGTAGCAAACAGAGTTTTGCGAGTTGCTTAGCAATGTTTTCATGGGTATGACTTTGACATTATTTAGCATGAAATGCTCTAAGGTCTCGGTGTGCGTATAGCCCAATAAATTGGTTAGTTCTAGGATGTTGTAACAGATACGTACCAGGATGCGGTATGTTAACAATTATATAAGGTCCTTCATATAGCAGACGCCACTTAGCATTGCGTCGTTTGAGTGCTACAGATATATGATGAGTACGAAGTAGCACAAGCATTCCTACCTTCAATTTTTGTTTTCTTTTTATTATGTTTGTGTGATGTTTGTTTCGTATCTGTGCGTGATGTGTCAGTGTAGTCAATACTTCTTTTATTTTCTGTTCAGGTGTGATTTCCTTGTCTGACAACTTAGGTAATGGTTCTATCCATTGATCGTTCTGTTTGCAATTGAACATGATCTCGTTAGGAGCGTAATTTGTATTGTAAATATTTAAGTTATTGTGTACGTCTTCGAAAAGACTTAGGTAGGACACCCAATTAGTATGTTTTGATGAAATGTAGGTCCTCATGAATCGGTTTAGTTCTCGGAAAAGTCTCTCAGTCGCGTTGCATGGTGGACTAAACCTTGAAATAAATATACTTTTAATGTTATTGTCCTTCAAGAAATTTCTCCATTTGTACCCAGAGTAGTATGCTGCATTATCTGACAGAATTGCTTTAGGTTTTCCCACGTGCTTCAGGTAATCACTTGAGAATCTTCGTATTATAGCATTTGCAGTGTCGGATTTTAAAGCATAAAGTTTTACATGTTTAGAAAACAGAGTTTGCTGGATGCGGTCCACTGATGTCAGTACACAGAATTTCCAGGTGTTTACTCGGTAAAATAGAATGTAAATCTGTTTTTGTGGATAAATTCTGAGGTTTTGACTTTTGACATATGACACATGTTTTCAGTTCCCTGTAAATTTTTCTTCTCATATTGCTAAAATAACAGTATGTGCTGAGCTTTGCCAAACACTTTTTCGTCCCATAATGACCCCAAACTAAGTGTGTGTGCCAAATAAAATAACGTTCAGACTCTTTGGGAATGCATACACACCAGTTAGTAGGATTTGGATGTCGGCGATAAAATAACACATCATTGTGTAACTTGTAATACTTAGTCAAAGGATGATTGTGCTTTTCTACCAGTAATGTTATTATCTTATACCAGTGAGGATCAGATTTTAGTAATTTAGCCATGTTTCTGCACACATCAATATAATATTGGTGATACTGCTTGTCTTGCATTAAGAGAATCCTGTAGTCAAATATTTTCTAAGTCACTGTTGGTTTCATTCATACCTTGTGGAAGTCTAGACAAAGCGTCGGCAATGGTGTTGTCGTTACCTTTTATGTACTTAATTTCAAAAGAGTAGTTCTGAAGAGTAACTGCCCCTCGTGATAATCTAGGATGTACAAGTTTACAAGTTAACAAAAATGTCAAGGCCTGGTGATCGGTATAAATTACTGTATGTTTTCCAAATAAATAATAATTGAATTTTTTGAATGCCCAGACTAAGGAAAGTGCTTCTAACTCAGTAGTGGAGTATGTACGCTCACATTCAGTTAGAGTACGACTTGCAAACCCAAAAATTCTTATCTGTTCCTTTTCTTTATTCTTTACAACTTCAAAGAAGCAACATCCCAAGCCAGTACGTGATGCGTCACAAGTCATACAGAAATCTAAATTGAAATCTGGATGGCTCAATATGTTTGCATTCACTAAAGCATGTTCAATTGTATTAAAGTCATTCTGGCACTGTTCCGACCGGATCCAAACTTGATTCTTTCTGAGTAGATTTAGCAGATGTTTACTGTTCAAAAGTGGTTGTGGTAAAAAACGTCTGAAAAATGAACATAGACCAAGGAATGATTTTAACTGCTTTTTAGTTCGAGAGCTAGGAAAGTTTCTGATAGCATCTAATTTACTGGGGTCAGGACGTATGCCCTGTGAATTAATGATATGTCCTAAATATTTTATCTCACTGCAACCAAATTTTAATTTTCTAAGATTGGCTGTGACTCCAGCTTGTGCAAATTTTTCTAAAATTCTTTGAAGTGTGTCAACGTGTTCATTCCAAGACTGTGTAGCCATCAGTATATCATCTACATAGTGTGTGACTGTCTCAACTAAATCATCGCCAAGTACGGTATTCAGGGCTGTAATGAATACCCCAGAACTGACATTCAATCCGAAGGTTAGAACACAAAACTGATAGGTTCGCCCCCCGAACATAAATGCAGTATATTTCCGAGAATCAGGAGTGATACCTACTTGCCAAAATGAATTAGCGAGATCTATTGTGGAAAAATATTTTTCATCTAGAAATTTCTGTAACTGCTCTTCTAAATTTTCGGGTTTTGTATGAACCGGTAAAATTATTTTATTAATTGCTCGTGCGTCTAACACTAGCGTAATGCTACCATTTGGTTTTTTGATAACAAGTAGAGGACTACAGTAAGGTGAGGTGGATGGTTCAATGACCTTCCAGTCAAACATTTGTTGAAGTTCTTGCCACACAGCAGGTCGTTGAGATAACGGTACGTTATATGTGTTGTGGTAGAAGATGTTGTGAGGCTTCAATCTTGTACACATACGTATTGATAACACCTAATCGTTTGGTAAAAACTTGTAAATATTTGGATAACACTTCCTGTAGTTTCATACGTTCATGTACACTGAGAGCTGTAGCTTCATTTATCTTATGATCAAGCAATGCTTTCAAGTCCATTAGCTCTGTGTCAGATGAGTGTGTTTGTATGTCTTGAATGTCATTGTCAAGTACTAACTGAACCTTGTACCCTGTACAGCGTTTGTCATGCTTTAGAGTTCTCCTGTCCAAATCAATAATAATTACACTGCCTTTATCATTTAAAATACATTTATCTTTGGAGAAGTCTAAAATGCAGTCCTTCTCGCTCATAACATCTAATCCTAATATGCAATTTGTCACAAGGTTTTGTACAACCAGGAATGGCCATTGTACGGTTCCATTACCTATTTTAATGTTTACAAAAACTTGCTTCTTAACCCTACATGACTTATTACCTAGAGCAGTAGTTATTTTACAGTTTTGGGCGGGAAACTCAGGCACAGGCTCCAATTCACACATCTTTCTATAGAAATTAAAAGACAAAACGCTCACAGCTGCACCTGTATCTAAGATAATAGTAGTTGGAATCCCACCTACTACACAAGTAGTAGAGGCTAAAACAATTTCATTTGTGTTTGAACGACATTGTGTAATGTCTTGCAAAAGTTCATCTGATATATTCTCATTGTGGTTGTATCTTATAAATAAAACAGGTAGTTTTTGTTTAGAATTATTAGGCAAATCAATATTTTGTTATTCAATGGTGGTGTCAAATAACTGACTAACATTGAAGTCGCCCCCCAAGAATTCTTCAGCCACGACCCGGGGCATAGGTACTGACAGAGATTGAGGTTGTGTATCAGGTGTCACTTCTATTATATTCACATTCGGATATTGCCTGTTGTGATCTACAAACTTTTGCAGTTGTTGCTGTTGCGCATTATGACTTACCTGTCGGTCGTAAGGTACGCTCCAATTTTGTCCTGGTGGCTGCTGTGGTATAGCAGTGTTTGAATGAAAGTAGTGATCGCTACGAGTCCGGCCTTGATGCTGTCTTGGCTCGTAGTTATTATTATTTCTATTTCTGTTTGTGTTTTTGTTGTTACATTTGTATCCGTTGTTACCGTTGTTCTTATTACCGCGGTGCCTTTTGTATGGATTGCCGCATGAAGTGTAATTACTGTTGTAACTGTTGTCTGTATTGGAATACGCGTGTTGATTTTGATTTCCGTATTGAGACGGCATGTGAGTTTGCTGTTTTTGCTGTACCGCGTATCCAACTGTGGGTGCGCCAGAATTGAGTTGGCAAGCCTGCATGTTTTGCATACCACTAGTATAAAGATTGTGGCTGCTGTTTTGCCGCGCGAAGCGCTGATCTTCTAGTAACATGTCAATCGAATCTAAAGCCGTTAAAAAATAATCTGGATCGTCATCCGGAATATGTAAGAGTTTTTCTTTAATGTTGAAGGGCAATTTGGCCTTCAACGCACGGAGTATATCACGTGTTGCGACTGGTTCCTCCAAAAAATGTGCCATGTTCAAGTATTTCTCAAAATATCTGCGTAAGTTACCATTTTTACTGTTAAAAGTTTCAGGATCTAAAATTTGTCTTCTGAGTCGCTCCTGGACGGATTGCGACCAGAATTTGTTCAGAAAGGCACGCTCAAACTCACTGTACATGGTACATACGTTAGCTTGACTGTATGCCCAGACAGCTGAATCGCCTTGGATGTAACCGACAATATATGAAATCTTTTTCCGATCACTCCAAGTGCGTGGAAATGCGTTTCTGAAAGATTTAAGAAAAATCACCGGATGAATGGTTCGTTTTTCTGGGATAAAAGTCTGAAAATGCCTGTGTTTTATTAAGCTTTCTTCTTCCTTTGCATTATGATATGGATTTGTTCCACTGTAATTACTGTAATGTTCAGATGGCGAGTAATTACGATAATGTTGCTGTGGTTTACCATTATAATAGCTTGTGTTTGTGTTTGCACGACGTGGTACGTGTTGTAGTCGTGGTGTGTTTCGTACTTATGTGTTTGTCGTGTGCGGTATGTGTGCGTCATACTCGAATGTATATTGGTTTCTGAACTGTACATTTTGGCTGATATTTTCGTTACATTCAGACTGTAGTTGATCGGGGAATTGTCTCATGTGTGCAGTGACGGATTGTACTGCGTCACTAATCAGCTGTTTGTTATTAGTGATGTATTCCGCTACGGAGTCGTGCACAATTGTTGGTAAATTTTCACGTATGCATCTATCAAAATGTTTGTCTTTTCTCTCT
Source organism: Schistocerca serialis cubense (assembly GCF_023864345.2). Lineage (NCBI taxonomy): Eukaryota > Metazoa > Arthropoda > Insecta > Orthoptera > Acrididae > Schistocerca > Schistocerca serialis. Next base: position 6,491,378 of record NW_026048462.1, read on the forward strand.
ACCCAATCATGAAATTCTTTATTAATATTTTGAAAATGAGCTGTGGCAATGTTTACTGTTTGCAAGGTCTCTGCCCCCGCCCGTCATTAGACGTGACGTCATGTATTAACATGGGCTCTGACTGAGTCTTTGAAATTTTTGTGGTGGACGGCCTATTGTCAAAATTTCCGTTAACACTTGCGTCAATATTTGATGAATCGTCACTACCGGTTGCTGTCGTTAAGTCATTTTCTAACATTTGTCTCTCGTCCGAGTCGGATTGCCTCTGAATAGTATGTCTTTGCTGTTCCGTCATTGCGTATTGTTTTCTAGTTATGACCATTCCACACGTAATATATGCTTCAAGAAAATACAGTTTGACACTGGTTTTAAAATAAAATGCAGTTGAACATGAATCGCTCGTAGCAACTGTGGTGTCACCGCCAGACACCACACTTGCTAGGTGGTAGATTAAATCGGCCGCGGTCCATTTAGTACATGTTCGACCCGCGTGTCGCCACTGTGTAATCGCAGACCTAGCGCCACCACAAGGCAGGTCTCGTGATACGAACAAGCACTCGCCCAGTTGTACGGACGACCTAGCTAGCGACTAGATGTACGAAGCCTTTCTCTCTCATTAGCCGAGAGACAGAATAGCCTTCAGCTAAGTTAATGGCTATGAACTAGCAAGGCGCCATTAGCCTTACAGTGATTGTAATTAAAGTCTCCTGTGTATAGTCAAGAGCGATGTACCACAATGATTGATTAAAGATAAGTATTAATCCAGCTACGTACTTTTCTTCATAGCATTAATTACGTAGCCTGTTCCAGACTTGACGCCCGTCGGCGTGTGTGCACGCGTGCCTTTCCTTCGGCTACCTCCAGTGGCGTAACAGTCTTGTTACGTCACTACAGCAACAATGGCTGTTTGTTAATTTAAAAATGTAAACTGAATATCGGATTATTCTTAATGGCTGCTGGCCATGTTACTACGTATCGTACAGAAGTCGGCCATATTGTACACTTGTGTATTGGTATTGTTGCAGGAGTTATTGTTTAAGGAAAAGTACTGAGGATGAAATTTATCACTGAAAACTGCTACGCCTGAAAGAAATAGTACAGAATCTGCTGAAGAGCTAATACACTGAATTATGAGTCTGGTCAAGCCTGCCAATGCAAAGATGCTGCGTCTTACATTATTTTGCTGGAAGCTTCGTTGCGTCTTCCCAGGAAATTTTAGAATTGGAAAATATCTTCAGATTTTTGTTATTTCTCATACATTCACGTCCAGGTCCAGAAAGTTGATTTTTCACATGAAACAAAGAGAACAATGTAACAAATGACAAAATAACAAGTCCGACATGCAGTCGCCAATATAAAATAAATAAAATAAAATAAAATATTAATTACTGTATATGTATGATAGTGATTGGTTGTAATTAATATATGCTTATCTGGAACGTGGACGTTTAATTATTTGGTATCAGACGCTTGACAATGGCTTTTTCGTAAATGCAATGTTATTCGTAGTTGAACGTGAAATGTGATTCGAATAATCGGACTTCGTATTTAAATCGTTTCCAAAGACTGCTGCGGTAGGTGCGGACTCAAAATTAAATCTCAATAGTAGAATAATTTTGCCAGCCATGTCAATACGTCGTACAGAGGTGACTGTCTACTAAACATAAAAAAGTTTACACAGTTAAATCAGATATATTCAACGAATAAGCCTACAGTTAAATAATTCTACTTACTTTCATAAATATAAATTCTTTACAGAATCGAGTGCCTAGTAAGATTGCAACTCGCAGTGTTCTTATATAATTTCAAATATGGCGGTGTGCCAGTTAATAAAATATACATGCTTCCCGCACCAGTTGCTCTGCAAGACCTCCTCCTTTCTTCATCAAACATAAGAGTATTCTAATTGTATTTTGTTTTATCAGATACATAGCGCTGCAGTTCTGTGCCATAGGCTTTATTTATTTGTCAGAGATTAATTATTTAATTAAGATTTCGCGCTTCCAAAGAAGCTCACGCACGGCATGCAAATGTGCCTTTATATCTTTCCCAATCGAGTAACGTCTCTACGGCAACGATAGAATTTTCTTTTGGGAGTCGAGTATCTATTTTCCGATGCATTAATTCATCTTTACTGCATCCCTCGCTCCCTCACATTGACGAATTAACACAGAAATTGCGTCGCTATAAAATACACTGGGTTCCATGATTGCTCTTTCCCAAACGAGTAACGTCTCTACGGCAACAATAGAATTTTCTTTTGGGAGTCGAGTATCTCTGTTGCGAAGCATTATTCCTTCTTGACTGCATCCCTCGCTCCCTCACATTGACGAATTAACACAAAATTTGCGTCGCAATGAAATACTCTGGGTTCCACGCCGTCTCCTTCCCAATCGAGTAACGTTTCTATCGCTACGATATGATTTTCATTTGGGATTCGAGTATCTCTTTTCCGATGCATTATTCCATCTTTACTGCATCTCTCGCTCCCTCACATTGACGAATTGACACAGAAATTGCGTAGCTATGAATGTCAGATCCCTTAATCGGGCAGGTAGGTTAGAAAATTTAAAAAGGGAAATGGATAGGTTGAAGATAGATATAGTGGGAATTAGTGAAGTTCGGTGGCAGGAGGAACAAGACTTCTGGACAGGTGACTACAGGGTTATAAACACAAAATCAAATAGGGGGAATGCAGGAGTTGGTTTAATAATAAATAGGAAAATAGGAATGCGGGTAAGCTACTACAAACAGCATAGTGAACGCATTATTGTGGCCAAGATAGATACGAAGCCCACATCTACTACAGTAGTACAAGTTTATATGCCAACTAGCTCTGCAGATGACGAAGAAATTGAAGAAATGTATGATGAAATAAAAGAAATTATTCAGATTGTGAAGGGAGACGAAAATTTAATAGTCATGGGTGACTGGAATTCGAGTGTAGGAAAAGGTAGAGAAGGAAACATAGTAGGTGAATATGGATTGGGGGACAGAAATGAAAGAGGAAGCCGCCTGGTAGAATTTTGCACAGAGCACAACATAATCATAACTAACACTTGGTTTAAGAATCATGAAAGAAGGTTGTATACATGGAAGAACCCTAGAGATACTAAAAGGTATCAGATAGATTATATAATGGTAAGACAGAGATTTAGGAACCAGGTTTCAAATTGTAAGACATTTTCAGGGGCAGATGTGGCCTCTGACCACAATCTATTGGTTATGACCTGTAGATTAAAACTGAAGAAACTGCAAAAAGGTGGGAATTTAAGGAGATGGGACCTGGATAAACTGAAAGAACCAGAGGTTGTACAGAGATTCAGGGAGGGCATAAGGGAGCAATTGACAGGAATGGGGGAAATAAATACAGTAGAAAAAGAATGGGTAGCTTTGAGGGATGAAGTAGTGATGGCAGCAGAGGATCAAGTAGGTAAAAAGACGAGGGCTAGTAGAAATCCTTGGGTAACAGAAGAAATATCGAATTTAATTGATGAAAGGAGAAAATATAAAAATGCAGTAAGTGAAACAGGCAAAAAGGAATACAAACGTCTCAAAAATGAGATCGACAGGAAGTGCAAAATGGCTAAGCAGGGATGGCTAGAGGACAAATAAAAGGATGTAGAGGCCTATCTCACTAGGGGTAAGATAGATACCGCCTACAGGAAAATTAAAGAGACCTTTGGAGATAAGAGAACGACTGGTATGAATATCAAGAGCTCAGATGGAAACCCAGTTCTAAGCAAAGAAGGGAGAGCAGATAGGTGGAAGGAGTATATAGAGGGTCTATACAAGGGCGATGTACTTGAGGACAATATTATGGAAATGGAAGAGGATGTAGATGAAGATGAAATGGGAGATATGATACTGCGTGAAGAGTTTGACAGAGCACTGAAAGACCTGAGTCGAAACAAGGCCCCCGGAGTAGACAATATTCCATTGGAACTACTGACGGCCGTGGGAGAGCCAGTCCTGAAAAAACTCTACCATCTGGTGAGCAAGATGTATGAAACAGGCGAAATACCCTCAGACTTCAAGAAGAATATAATAATTCCAATCCCAAAGAAAGCAGGTGTTGACAGATGTGAAAATTACCGAACTATCAGCTTAATAAGTCACAGCTGCAAAATACTAACACGAATTCTTTACAGACGAATGGAAAAACTAGTAGAAGCCAACCTCGGGGAAGATCAGTTTGGATTCCGTAGAAACACTGGAACACGTGAGGCAATACTGACCTTACGACTTATCTTAGAAGAAAGATTAAGGAAAGGCAAACCTACGTTTCTAGCATTTGTAGACTTAGAGAAAGCTTTTGGCAATGTTGACTGGAATACTCTCTTTCAAATTCTGAAGGTGGCAGGGGTAAAATACAGGGAGCGAAAGACTATTTACAATTTGTACAGAAACCAGATGGCAGTTATAAGAGTCGAGGGACATGAAAGGGAAGCAGTGGTTAGGAAGGGAGTAAGACAGGGTTGTAGCCTCTCCCCGATGTTGTTCAATCTGTATATTGAGCAAGCAGTAAAGGAAACAAAAGAAAAATTCGGGGTAGGTATTAAAATTCATGGAGGAAAAATAAAAACTTTGAGGTTCGCCGATGACATTGTAATTCTGTCAGAGACAGCAAAGGACTTGGAAGAGCAGTTGAATGGAATGGACAGTGTCTTGAAAGGAGGATATAAGATGAACATCAACAAAAGCAAAACAAGGATAATGGAATGTAGTCTAATTAAGTCGGGTGATGCTGAGGGAATTAGATTAGGAAATGAGGCACTTAAAGTAGTAAAGGCGTTTTGCTATTTGGGGAGCAAAATAACTGGTGATGGTCGAAGTAGAGAGGATATAAAATGTAGGCTGGCAATGGCAAGGAAAGCGTTTCTGAAGAAGAGAAATTTGTTAACATCCAGTATTTATTTAAGTGTCAGGAAGTCATTTCTGAAAGTATTCGTATGGAGTGTAGCCATGTATGGAAGTGAAACATGGACGATAAATAGTTTGGACAAGAAGAGAATAGAAGCTTTCGAAATGTGGTGCTACAGAAGAATGCTGAAGATTAGATGGGTAGATCACATAACTAATGAGGAAGTATTGAATAGGATTGGGGAGAAGAGAAGTTTGTGGCACAACTTGACCAGAAGAAGGGATCGGTTGGTAGAACATGTTCTGAGGCATCAAGGGATCACCAATTTAGTATTGGAGGCCAGCGTGGAGGGTAAAAATCGTAGAGGGAGACCAAGAGATGAATACACTAAGCAGATTCAGAAGGATGTAGGTTGCAGTAGGTACTGGGAGATGAAAAAGTTTGCACAGGATAGAGTAGCATGGAGAGCTGCATCAAACCAGTCTCAGGACTGAAAACCACAACAACAACAACATGAAATACTATGGGTTCTATGACTTCTACCTCTAAATCGAGTAACGTTTGTATGGGAACGACAGGATTTTCCTTTAGGATACGAGTATCTCCCTTCCCGAAGCACTATTCCTTCTTTACTGTATCCCACGCTCCGTCACATTGACGAATTAACTCTGAAATTGCGTCGCTATGAAAACACTTGGTTCCATGATTGCTCTTTCCCAATCGAGTAACGTCTCTACGGCAACGATAGAATTTTCATTTGGGAGTCGAGTATCTCTTTTCCGATGCTTTATTCCTTCTTTACGGCATGCCTCGATCCCTCACATTGACGAATGAACAGAGAAATGGCGACGCTATGAAATACTCTGGGTTCCTTGCCTTCTCCTACCCAACTGAGTAACGTTTCTACGGCAACGATTGGATATTCTTTTGGGAGTCGAGTATATCTTTTCCGATGCATTATTCCATCTTTACTGTATCCCTCGCTCCCTCACATTGACGAACTAACACAGAAATTTCTTCGCTTTGAAATACTCTGGGTTCCATGCCGTCTCCTTCCCAATCGAGTAACGATGGGATTTTCATTGGGGATTCAAGTTTCTCTATTCCGATGCATTATTCCTAGTTAACTGCATCCCTCGCTCCCACACATTGATGAATTAACACAGAAATTGCGTCGCTATGAAATACTCTGTGTTCCATGCCTTCTCCTTTCCAATCGTGTAACGTTTCTACGGCACTTATAGGATTTTCCATTTTTAGTCTACCTATTTGACGATGCATTATTCCTTCTGTATTGCATCCCTCGCTCCCTCACAGTGACGAAATAACACAGAAATCACGTCGCTGGGAAATACTCAGGGTTCCATGCCTTCTCCTTCCCAATCGAGTAACGTTTTTACGGCAACGATAGGATTTTCTTTTGGAAGTCGACTATCTCTTTTCCGATGCATAATTCCTTTTTTACTGCATCCCTTGCTCCCTCACATTGATGAAATAACACACAAATTGCGTCGCTACGAAATACTCCGTGTTCCAATCCATCTCCTTCCAATCGAGTAACGTTTCTACGGCACTGATATGATTTTACGTTGGGAGTCGAGTATCTCTTTTCCGATGCACCATTTCTTGTTTACAGTATCCCTCGCACCTCTACATTGACAAATTAACACAAAAATTGCGTCGCTAAGAAATACTCTCGGTTCCATGTCTTCCCCTTCCCAATTGAGTAATGTTTCTACGGCAACGACACGATTTTCTTTTGGGAGTCTTTTATCTTTCTTCCGTTGCATTACTCCTTCTTTACTGCATCCATCGCCATCTCACATTGACGAATTAACAAAGAAATTACGTCGCTATTAAATACTATGTGTTCCATACTTTCTACTTCCCAATCGAGTAACGTTCCTACGGCAACGGAAGGATTTCCTTTTGGGAGTCGCGTATCGCGTTTCCGATGCATTATTCCTTCTTTACTGCAAACCTTGCTCCCTGACATTGACGAATTAACACAGAAATAGCGTCGTTATTAAATACTCTGGGTTCCATGACTTCTCCTTCCCAATCGAGTAACATTTCTACGGCTATGTATGGTTTGTCTTTTGGGAGTCGAGTATCACTTTTCCGATGGATTACTCCTTCTATACTGCATCCGTTGCTCCCTCACATTGGCGAATTAACAAACAAATTTCGTCGCTACGAAATATTCCCTGTTCCATGCCTTCTCCTTCCCAATCGAGTGACGATTCTATGGTAACGACAAGATTTTATTTCGGGGCGTGTATTTCTCTTCCGATGCGTTATTCCTTCTTTACTGCGACCCTCGCTCCCTCACATTGACGAATTGAAGCAGAAATTGCGTCGCTATGACATACTATGGGTTCCATGCCTTCTCCTTCCCAATCGAGTACCGTTTCTACGGCAACGACATGCTTTTCTTTTATGAGGCGAGTATCGCTTTGCTGATGCATTATTTCTTCTTTACTGGATTCCTTGCTCCCTCACATTGACGAATTAACGCAGAAATTACGTCGCTATGAAATACTCTGGTTTCCATTCCTTCTCTTTCCCAATCGAGAGACGTTTCTACGGCAACGAAAGGATTTTCTTTTCAGAGGCGAGTATCTCTTTTCGGATGCATCACTCCATCTTCACTGCAACCCTCGCTACCTCACATTGACGAATTAACACTGAAATTTCGTCGCTATGAAATACTGTGGGTTCCATGCATTCTACATCCCACTCGAGAAACGTTTCTATGGCAACGAAAGGAATTTCATTTGGGAGTCGAGTATCTCTTATCCGATGTATTATTCCTTCTTTACTGCATCCCTCGCTCCCTCACATTTACGAGTTAACATGCCAATCGCGTCGCTATAAAATTCTATGGAATCCATGCCTTCTCCTTCCCAATCGAGTAACGGTTTTACTGTAACCCCAGGATTTACTTTTGGGAGTCGAGTATCTCTTTTCCGATGCTTTAGTTCTTCTTTACTGCATCTCTCGCTCCCTCACTTTGAAGAATTAACACAGAAATTGCGTCGCTATGAAATACCCTGTGTTCCATGTTTTCTCCTTCCCAATCGGGTAGCGTTTCTATGACAACGATAGGATTTCCTTTTGGGTGTCGAGTATCTCTTTTACGATTCTTTATTCCTTCTTTACCACATCCCTCGTTCCCTCAGATTGACGAATTAACACACAGATTGCGTCGCTAAGAAATACTGTGTGATCCATGCCTTCTCCCAGCCAATCGAGGAACGTTTCCTAGGCAACGATAGGATTTTCTTTTGATATTCGAGTATCTCATTTCCGATGCACTATTCCTTCTATACCTTATCCGTCGCAACTACACATAGACGAATTAACACAGATATTGCGTCGCTATGAAATACTTTGCGTTCCATGCATTTTCTATCCCAATCGAGTATCGTTTCTACGGCCACGAGAGCATTTTCTTTTCGGAGGTGAGTATATCTTATCCAATGCACTATTCCCTTTTCACTGTATCCCTCGCACCTTCACATTGACGAATTCACACACAAAGAGCGTCGCTATTAAATACACTCTGTTCCATGCCTTCTCCTTCCCAATCGAGTAACGTTTCCACGGCAACGATAGGATTTTCTTTTGGGAGTCGAGTATCTCTTCTATGATGCTTTATTCCTTCTTTACTACATCCGTCGTTCCCTTACATTGACGAATTAACTCATAAATTGTGTCGCTATGAAATACTTTGGGTTCCAAGCCTTCCCCTTCCAAATCGAGTAGTCTTTCCACGGCAACGACAGGATTTTCTTTTGGGAGTCGAGTATCTCCTGTCCGATGGATTATACCTACTTTACTACATCCCTCGCTCCCTCACATTGACGAATTAACATACAGATTGCGTCGCTGTGAAATTCTCTTGGTCCCATGCCTTCTCCATCGGTATCGGATAACGTTACTAAGGAAACTACAGGATTTCTTTTGGGAGTCAAGTATCGCTTTTCTGATGCATTATTCTTTCTTTACTGCATCTCCCACTCAGTCACATTAACGAAATAACACAGAAATTGCGTCGCTATGAAATACTTTATGTTCCATGCCTTCTCCTTCCGAATCGAGTAACGTTCTTCAGCAATGATAAGAATTTCTAATCGGAGGTGAGTAACTCATTTCCGATGCACTACTCCTTTTTCACTGTATCCCTCGCACCTTCACATTGACGAATTAACACTCAAAGAGCGTCGCTATGAAATACCCTGGGTTCCATGCCTTCTGCTTCCCAATCGAATAACGTTTCTATTTCAACGATAGGATTTTCTTTTGGGAGTCGAGAATCAATTTTCCGATGCTCTATTCCTTCTTTACTACATCCGTCGTTATCTCACATTGACAACACAGAAATTGTGTCGCTATGAAATACTATGGGTTCCATGCCTTCCCCTTCCCAATCATGTAACCTTTCTACGGCAACGACTGTATTTTCTTTTCTGAGTCGAGTATCTCTTTTCCGGTGCTTTATACCTGCTTTACTGCATCCCTCACTTCCTCACATTGAAGAATTAACACAGAAAATGCGTCGCTATGAAATACTATGGGTACCATGCCGTCTCCTTCTCAATCGAAAACCGCTCCTACGGCAATGAGAGGGTTTTCTATTCGGAGATGAGTATCTCTTTTCCGATGCACTATTCCTAGTTTACTGTATCCCTCGTTCCTTCACATTGACGAATTAACACACAGATTGCGTCGCTATGTAATTCTCTGGGTTCCATGCCTTCTCCTTCCATATCGCGTAACGCTTCTACGGAAACTACAGGATATACTTTTGGGAGACGAGTATCGCTTTCCCGATGCAATATTCCTTCTTTACTGCATCCTTCTCTCCCCCATATTGAGGACTAAACTCAATAATTTCGTCGGTATGAAATTCCCTGTGTTCCATGCCTTCTCCTGCCCAATCGGATAACGTTTCTACGGCAACGACAGAATTTTCTTTTATGAGTCGCGTATCTCTCTTCCGATGCATTATTCCTGCTTTACTAAATCCCTCGCTCCCTCACATTGACGAATTAACGGAGAAATTGCGTCGCTAGGACATACTACGGGTTCCATGTCTTCTCCTTCCTAATCGAGTAAAGTTTCTACGGTAACGACATGCTTTTCTTTTCGGAGGCGAGTATCTCTTTTCCAATGGATTATTTCTTCTTTACTGCATCCCTCGTTACCTCAATTTGACGAATCAACACATAAATACCGTCACTATGAAATATTCTGGGTTCCATGCCTTTTCCTTCCCAATCGAGTAATGTTTGTACGGCAACGACAAGATTTTATTTTCGGAGGCGAGTATCTCTTTTCTGATGCATTATTCCTTCTTAACTATGTCCATCGTACGGTCACATTGACGAATTAACACAGAAATTGCGTCGTTATGAAATACTCTGCGTTCCATCCCTTCTCCTTCCCAATTGGGTAACGTTTCTACGGTCGCGATAGGATTTTCTTTTCGGAGGCCAGTATCTCTTTCCATAAGCATTGATTCTTCTTTACAGCATTCCTTGCTCTTTCACATTGACGAATTAACGCAGAAATTACGTCGCTATGAAATACTCTGGTTTCCATTCCTTCTCTTTCCCAATCGAGTAACGTTTCTACGGCAACGAAAGGATTTACTTTCAGAGGCGAGTATCTCTTTTCGGATGCATTATTCCTTCTTCACTGCATCCCTCGCTCCCTCACATTGACGAATTAACACTGAAATTTCGTCGATATGAAATTCTTTGGCATCCATGCCTTGTCCTTCTGAATCGATTAACGTTTCTACGCCAACGACACGATTATCTCTTGGGACTCGAGTACCTCTTTTCCGATGCATTATTCCATCTTTGCTGCATTCTTCACTACCTCACATTGACGAATTAACACAGAAATTGGCTCGCTATGAATTACTCTGGGTTCCGTGCAATGTCCGTCCCAAGCGAGTAACGTTTAAACGGCAACGATAGGATTTTCTTTTGAGAGTCGAGTATCTCTTTTCCGATGCTTTGTTCCTAGTTTACTGCATCCCTCGCTCCATCATATTGACGAATTAACAGAGAAATCACGTCGCTGCGAAATACTCAGGGTTCCACGCCTTCGCCGTCCCAATCGAGTAACGTTTCTACGGCAAAGATAGATTTCGTTTTGGGAGACGAGTGTCTCTATTCCGATGCATAATTCCTTCTTTACTGCATCCCTCGCTCCCTTACATTGATGAATTAACACACAAACTGTGTCGCTACGAAATACTCTGTGTTCCGGGCCATCTCCTTTCCAAACGAGTAACATTCCCACAGCACTGATAGGATTTTCCTTTGGGAGTCGACTATCCCTTTTAAGATGATTTGTTCCTTCTTTACTGAATCCCTCGCACCCTCACATTGACGAATTAACACAGAAATTACGTCGCTATGAAATAGTCTGGATTCCATGCCTTCTCCCACCCAATCGAGTAACGTTTCTGTGGCAACGATTATATTTTTATTGGGGAGTCGTGTATCTATTTTCCGATGCATTACTCCTTCTTTACTGCATCCGTCGCTCCCTCACATTGACGAATTAACACAGAAATTGCGTCGCTATGAAATAGTCTGGGATCCATTCCTAGGCCGGCCAAAGTGGCCGTGCGGTTAAAGGCGCTGCAGTCTGGAACCGCAAGAGCGCTACGGTCGCAGGTTCGAATCCTGCCTCTGGCATGGATGTGTGTGATGTCCTTAGGTTAGTTAGGTTTAACTAGTTCTAAGTTCTAGGGGACTAATGACCTCAGCAGTTGAGTCCCATAGTGCTCAGAGCCATTTGAACCATTTTTGATCCATTCCTTCTCCTTCCCAATCGAGTAACGTATTTGCGGCAACGACCGGATTTTCTTTTGGGAGTCGAGTATCTCTATCCCGACGCATTATTCCATCTTTACTGCATCCCACGCTCCCACACATTGACTAACTAACACAGAAATTTCTTCGCTTTGAAATACTCTGGGTTCCATGCCTTCTCCTTTCCAATCGAGTAACGTTTCTACGGCACTGATAGGATTTTCCTTTGGGAGGCGAGTATCTCTTTTCCGATGCATTATCCCTTCTTTACTGAATCTCTCACTCCCTCACATTGATGAATTAACACAGAAATTACGTCGCTATGGAATACCCTGGGTTCCATGCCCTCTCCTTCCCAATCGAGTAACGTTTGTACGGCAACGATTGGATTTTCTTTTGGCAGTCGAATATCTCTTTTCCGATGCATTATTCCTTGTTTACTGCATCGCTCGCACCCTCACATTGACGAATTAACACTGCAATTGCGTCGCTATGAAATACTCTGGGTTCCATGCGTTCTCATTTCCAATCGAGTAACGTTTCTACGGCACTGTTAGGATTTTCCTTTGGGAGTCTAGTATCTTTTTTCCGATACATTATTCCTTCTATACCAAATTTCTCGCTCCCTCACATTAACAAATTAACACAGATATTACGTCGCTAGGAAATACTCAGGGTTCCATGCCTTCTCCTTCCCAATCAATTAACGTTTCTACGGCAACGACAGGATTTTATTTTCGGAGGCGAGTATTTCTCTTCCGATGCATTATTCCTTCTTAATTGTGTCAGTCGCACCCTCAGATTGACTAATTAATACAGAAATTGCGTCGCTATGAATTACACTGGGTTCAATTACTCCTTCTTCCCAATCGAGTAACGTTTGTACGGCAACAACAGGATATTCTTTTAGGGGACGAGCATCGCAATTCCGATCCACTATTTCTTCATTACTGCATCCCTTGCACCTTCACATTGACGAATTGACACAGAAATTGCGTCTCTAAGGAATATTCTGGTTTCCATGCCTTCTCCTTCACAATCGAGTAACGTTTCTACGGCAACGACAGGATTTTCTATTAGGAGTGGAAAATGTTTTCTCCGATGCATAGTTCCTTCTTAACTGTGTCCCTCGCACCCTCACATTGATGAATTAAAACGGAAATTGCGTCGCTACGAAATACTCTGGGTCCATGCCTTCTCCTTCCCTGTCGAGTAACGTTTCTCTGGCAACAACAGCATATACTTATAGGAGACGAGCATCTCTATTCCGATCCACTATTCCTTCTGTACTGCATGCCTTGCACCTTCACATTGACGAATTGGCTCAGAAATTGCGTCTCTAAGAAATAATCTGGGTTCCATGCATTTACCTTCCCAATCGAGTAACATTTCTACGGCAATGAATGGTTTTTCTTTTGGGAGTCGAGTATCACTTTTCCGATGCATTATTCCTTCTTTACTGCATCCATCGCTCCCTCACATAGACGAATTAGCACAAAAATAGCGTCGCTATGGAATACTCTGGATTTCGTGCCTACTCCTTCCCTATCGAGTAACATATCTACGGCAAACGATAGGATTTTCCTTTGGGAGTCGATAATCTCTTGTCCGATGCATTATTCCTTCTTTACAGCATCCGTTGCTACCTCACATTCACGATTTAACACAGAAGTAGCGTCATTATAAAATACTCTGTGGTCCATGCCCCCCCCCCCCCTTCAGAATCGAGTAACGTTTCTAGGGCAACGACAGTATTATCTTTCTGGAGTCGTGTATCTCATTTCTGATGCATTATTCCTTGTTAACTGTGTCTATCACACTGTCACAGAAATTTCGTCTCTATGAAATACTCTATGTTCCATGCCTTCTCCTTCCCAATCGAGTAACATTTCTACGGCAGTAACAGCATATCCATTTGGGAGTCAAGTATTTCATTTCCGATGCATTATTCCTTCATCCTGCTTTCCTCGTTCCCTCACATAGACGAATTAACACAGAAATTGCGTCGCAATGAAATACTATGGGTTCCATGCCTTCTCCATCCAAATCGAGTAACGTTTCTATGGCAACGACAGCATTTTCTTTAGGCGATGAGTATTTCTTTTCCGATGCGTCATTCCGTCTTAACTATGTCCCTCGCGACCTCACATTGACGAATTAATACAGAAATTGCGTCGCTATGGAGTACTATGGGTTCCACGCTTTCTGGTTTCCCAATCGACTAACGTTTCTATGGCAACGACAGGATTTTTAATTAGGAGTCGAGTATCTCTTTTCCGATGCATTTTTCTTTCTTTACTGCATCCCTCACACCATCGCATTGACGAATTAACACATAAATTGCGTCGCTATGAAATACTTTGGCATCCATTCCTTCTCCTTCCCAATCGAGTAACGTTTCTATGGCAACGCCAAGATGTTCTTTTCGGAGGGGAGTATATCAATTACAATGCATTATTCATGCTTAACTGTGTCCCTGGCACCCTCACTTTGACAAATCAACACAGAAATTGCGCTGCTATGAGCTACTCTGTGTTCCATGCCTTCTCCTTCGCTATCGAGAATCGTTTCTACGGCAAAGACGCGATTTTCTTTTTGGTCGCAGGTATCTCTTTTCCGATGCATTATTCTTTCTTTACAGCATCCCTTGTTCCGTTACATTGACGAATTAACAGAGAAATTGCGTCGCTATGAATTACTCTGGGTTCCATGCCGTCTCCTTTCTTATCGAATAACGTTTCTATGGCAATGATAGGATTTTCTCTTGAGAGCCGAGTATCTCTTTTCTGAGGCATGAATCCTTCTTAACAGTGTCCCTCGCACCATCACACTGACGAATTAACACAGAAAATACGTCGCTTGAAATATTCTGGGTTCCATGCCTTTTCCTTCCGAATGGAGTAACGTTTCTACGGCAATGGCAGGATTTCATTTTCGGAGTGAGTATCTCCTTTGCAATGCATCATTCCTTCCTTACTACATCCCTTGCTCCGTCACATTGACGATTTAACACAGAAATTGCGTCGCTATGATTTACTCTGGGTTCCATGCCTTCTCCTTCTGAATCGAGTAACGTTACTGTGGCAACGACAGGATATTCTGTTGGAAGCCGAGTATCTCTTTTCTGTTGCATTATTCCTGCTTAACTGTGTCCTTCGAACCCTCACACTGACGAATTAATTTAGAAATGAATTACTCTGGGTTCCATGCCTTCTCTTTCCCAATCGAACACGTTTCTACGGCAACGAGAGCATTATATTTTCGGAGGTGATTATCTGTTTTCCGAAGCATAATTCCTTGTTCAATCTATCCCTCGCACCATCACATTGACGATTTAACACACAATGAGCGTCGCTATGAAATACTCTGGGTTCCATGACTTCTCCTACCCAATCGAGTAGCGTTTCTACGACAACAATCGGATTTTACTTTCGGAGCCGAGTATCTCTTTTCCGATGGATTATTGCTTCTTAACTACATCCGACGTTCCCTCACATTGACGAATTAACACAATAATGGCGTCTCTATGAAATACTGTCGGTTCCAAGCCTTCTCCTCCCAATCGAGTAACCTATCTACGGCAACGAGAGGATTTTCTTTTGGGAATCGATTATCTCTTTTCCGATGCTTTATTGCTTCTTTACAGCATCCCTCACTCCCTCACATTGAAGAATTAACGCAGAAATTGCGTCACTATGAAATACTCTGGGTTCCATGCCTTCTCCTTTCCAATCTAGTAACGTTCCCACAACAATGAGAGGATTTTCTATTCGGAGGTATCTCTTTTCTGATGCACTATTCCTTGTTTACCGTATCCCTCGCACCTTCGCATTGACGATTTAACACACAATGAGCGTCGCTCTGAAATACCCTGGGTACCATGCCTTCTCCTTCCCAATCGAGTAACGTTTCTACGGGAACGGCCGGATTGCCTTTTGGGAGTCCAGTATCCGCATCACTTTCACATTGACGAATTAAAACAGGAATTGCGTCGCTATTAAATACTCTGGGTTCCATGCCTTCTCCTTCCCAATCGAGTAACGTTTCTACGGCAACGAGAGCATTTTCTTTTCGGAGTTGGATATCTCTTTTCCGATGCACCATTTCTTGTTTACTGTATCCCTCGCACTTCTACATTGACAAATTAACAAAAAAATTGCGTCGCTAAGAAATACTCACGGTTCCATGTCTTCCCCTTCCCAATTGAGTAACGTTTCTACGGCAACGACACGATTTTGTTTTGGGAGTCGTTTATGTTTCTTCCATCGCATTATTCCTTCTGTGCTGCATCCATCGCTATCTCACATTGACGAATTAACAAAGAAATTGCGTCGCTATGAAGTACTATGTGTTCCATGCCTTCTACTTCCCTATCGAGTAACGTTCTTACGGCAATGGGAGGATTTCCTTTTGGGAGTCGAGTATCTCGTTTCCGATGCATTATTCCTTCTTTACTGCAAATCTCGCTCCCTGACATTGACGAATTAACACAGAAATTGCATCGTTTTGACATACTCTGGGTTCCATTCCTTCTCGTTTCCCAATCGACCAAGGTTTCTACGGCGACGTCAGGATATTCTTTTAGGAGACGAGCAACTCTTTTCCGATACACTATTCATTCTTTACAGCATCCCTAGCACCATCACAATGATGAATTAACAAAGAAGTAGCGTCTCTAGGAAATATTATGGGTTACATGCCTTGTCCTTTCCAATCGAGTAACGTTTGCACGGCAACGACAGGATTTTCTATTGGGTGTGGAGTATTTTGTCTCCGATGCTTTGTTCCTTCTTAACTGTGTCCCTCGCTCCCTCACATTGACGAATAGACACAGAATCGCGTCGCTACGAAATACTCTGGGTTCCATGCCTTCTCCTACCCAATCAATTAACGTTTCTACGGCAACGACAGGATTTTATTTTCGGAGGCGAGTATTTCTCTTCCGATGCATTATTCCTTCTTAATTGTGTCAGTCGCACCCTCAGATTGACTAATTAATACAGAAATTGCGTCGCTATGAATTACACTGGGTTCAATTACTCCTTCTTCCCAATCGTGTAACGTTTGTACGGCAACAACAGGATATTCTTTTAGGAGACGAGCATCGCTATTCCGATCCACTATTTCTTCATTACTGCATCCCTTGCATCTTCAAATTGACGAATTGACACAGAAATTGCGTCTCTAAGGAATATTCTGGTTTCCATGCCTTCTCCTTCACAATCGAGTAACGTTTCTACGGCAACGACAGGATTTTCTATTAGGAGTGGAAAATGTTTTCTCCGATGCATAGTTCCTTCTCAACTGTGTCCCTCGCTCCCTCACATTGATGAATTAAAACAGAAATTGCGTCGCTACGAAATACTCTGGGTCCATGCCTTCTCCTTCCCAGTCGAGTAACGTTTCTCCGGCAACAACAGCATATACTTATAGGAGACGAGCATCTCTATTCCGATCCACTATTCCTTCTGTACAGCATGCCCTGCACCTTCACATTGACGAATTGGAACAGAAATTGCATCTCTAAGAAATCATCTGGATTCCTTGCATTTACCATCCCAATCGAGCAATGTTACTACGGCAACGATAGGATTTCCTATTGGGAGTGGAGTATTCTTTCCCCGATGCATTGTTCCTTCTTAACCGTCTCCCTCGCTCCCTCACATTGAAAAATTAATCCTGAAATTTCGTCGCTATGAAATACTCTGGGTTCCATGACTTCTCCTTCCCAATCGAGTAACATTTCTACGGCAATGAATGGTTTTTCTTTTGGGAGTCGAGTATCACTTTTCCGGTTCATTATTCCTTCTTTACTGCATCCATCGCTCCCTCACATAGACGAATTAGCACAGAAATAGCGTCGCTATGGAATACTCTGGTTTACGTGCCTACTCCTTCCCTATCGAGTAACATATCTACGGCAAACGATAGGATTTTCCTTTGGGAGTCGATAATCTCCTGTCCGATGCATTATTCCTTCTTTACAGCATCCGTTGCTACCTCACATTCACGAATTAACACAGAAATAGTGTCATTATAAAATACACTGTGGTCCATGCCCCCTCCTTCAGAATCGAGTAACGTTTCTAGGGCAACGACAGTATTATCTTTCTGGAGTCGTGTATCTCATTTCTGATGCATTATTCCTTGTTAACTGTGTCTATCACACTGTCACATTGACGAATTATCACAGAAATTTCGTCTCTATAAAATACTCTATGTTCCATGCCTTCTCCTTCCAAATCGAGTAACATTTCTACGGCAGTAACAGGATACCCATTTGGGAGTCAAGTATTTCGTCTCCGATGCATTATTCCTTCATTCCTGCATCCCTCGTTCCCTCACATAGACGAATTAACACAGAAATTGCGTCGCAATGAAATACTACGGGTTCCATGCCTTCTCCATCCAAATCGAGTAACGTTTCTATGGCAACGACAGGATATTCTTTTCGGAGATGAGTATTTCTTTTCCGATGCGTCATTCCTTCTTAACTATGTCCCTCGCGATCTCACATTGACGAATTAACACAGAAATTGCGTCGCTATGGAGTACTATGGGTTCCATGCTTTCTGGTTTCCCAATCGACTAACGTTTCTACGGCAACGACAGGATTTTTAATTGGGAGTCGAGTATCTCTTTTCCGATGCATTATTCTTTCTTTACTACATCCCTTGCTCCGTCACAATGACGAATTATCACAGAAATTGCGTCGCTATGAAATACTTTGGCATCCATTCCTTCTCCTTTCCAATCGAGTAACGTTTCTATGGCAACGCCAAGATTTTCATTTCGGAGGGGAGCATACCAATTACGATGCATTATTCCTGCTTAACTGTGTCCCTGGCACCCCCACTTTGACGAATCAACACAGAAATTGCGCTGCTATGAGCTACTCTGTGTTCCATGCCTTCTCCTTCGCTATCGAGTATCGATTCTACGGCAAAGACGCGATTTTCTTTTTGGTCGCGGGTATCTCTTTTCCGATGCATTATTCTTTCTTTACTGCATCCCTTGCTCCGTCACAATGACGAATTATCACAGAAATTGCGTCGCTATGAGTTACTCTGGGTTCCATGCCTTCTCCTTTCTTATCGAATAACGTTTCTATGGCAATGACAGGATTTTCTTTTGAGAGCCGAGTATCTCTTTTCTGAGGCATGAATCCTTCTTAACAGTGTCCCTCGCACCATCACATTGACGAATTTACATAGAAAATGCGTCGTTATGAGGTATTCTGGGTTCCATGCCTTTTCCTTCCGAATGGAGTAACGTTACTGCGGCAACGACAGGATTTTCTGTTGGAAGCCGAGTATCTCTTTTCTGATGCATTATTCCTGCTTAACTGTGTCCCTCGAACCCTCACATTGACGAATTAATATAGAAATGAAATACTCTGGGTTCCATGCCTTCTCTTTCCCAATCGAGCCCGTTTCTACGGCAACGAGAGCATTATATTTTCGGAAGTGAGTATCTATTTTCCGAAGCACAATGCCTTGTTCAATCTATCCCTCGCACCTTCACATTGACGATTTAACACACAATGAGCGTCGCTATGAAATACTCTGGGTTCCATGACTTCTCCTACCCAATCGAGTAACGTTTCTACGACAACAATAGGATTTTACTTTCGGAGCCGAGTATCTCTTTTCCGATGGATT
Source organism: Schistocerca serialis cubense (assembly GCF_023864345.2). Classification (NCBI taxonomy): domain Eukaryota; kingdom Metazoa; phylum Arthropoda; class Insecta; order Orthoptera; family Acrididae; genus Schistocerca; species Schistocerca serialis. Next base: position 6,510,739 of record NW_026048462.1, read on the forward strand.
ATTGCTTCTTAACTACATCCGACGTTCCCTCACATTGACGAATTAACACAATAATGGCGTCTCTATGAAATACTGTCGGTTCCAAGCCTTCTCCTCCCAATCGAGTAACCTATCTACGGCAACGAGAGGATTTTCTTTTGGGAATCGATTATCTCTTTTCCGATGCTTTATTACTTCTTTACAGCATCCCTCACTCCCTCACATTGAAGAATTAACGCAGAAATTGCGTCACTATGAAATACTCTGGGTTCCATGCCTTCTCCTTTCCAATCTAGTAACGTTCCCACAACAATGAGAGGATTTTCTATTCGGAGGTATCTCTTTCGCGATGCAGTAATCCTTGTTTACCGTATCCCTCGCAGCTTCACATTGACGAATTAACACACAAATTGCGTCGCTATGTAATTCTCTGGTTTCCATGCCTTCTCCTTCCATATCGAGTTACGTTTCTAAGGAAACCACAGGATTTTCTTTTGGGAGTAGAGTATCGCTTTTCCGATGCCTTATTCCTTCTTTATTGCATCCCTCGCTCCGTCATATTGACGAATTAACTCACAAATTGTGTGGCTATGAATTACAATGGGCTCCATGCCTACTCCTTCCCAATCGAATAACGTTTATACAGCAATGCCAGTATTTACTTTAGGGATGGGAGTATCTCTTTTACGATGCATTATTCCTTCTTTACTGCATCCCTCGCTCCCTCACATTGAGGAATAAACACACAATTTGCGTCGCTATGAAATTCCCTGGGTTCCAGGCCTTCTGTTTTCCAATCGAGTAACGTTTCTACGGCAACGACAGTGCTTTCTTTTGGGAGTCGAGTATCTCTTTCCTGATACATTATTCCTTCTTTACTGCATCCCTCGCTCCCTCACATTGAGGAATAAACACACAATTTGCGTCGCTATGAAATTCCCTGGGTTCCAGGCCTTCTGTTTTCCAATCGAGTAACGTTTCTACGGCAACGACAGTGCTTTCTTTTGGGAGTCGAGTATCTCTTTCCTGATACATTATTCCTTCTTTACTGCATCCCTCGCTCCCTCACATTGCCGAATTAACACAGAAATTGCGTCGCTATGAAATATGTTGTGTTCCATGCCTAATCAAGTAACGTTTCTACGCCAATGATAGGATTTTCTTTTGGGAGTCGAGTAACTGTTTTCCGATGCATTATTCCTTCTTTACTGCATCCCTCGCAGCCCTCACATTGACGAATTAACACAGAAATTGCGTCGCTATGAAGTACTATGGGTTCCATGACTTCGCCTACCCAATCGAGTAACGTATCTACGGCAACGAGAGGATTTTCTTTTGGGAGTTGTTATCTCTTTTCCGATGCACTATTCCTTCTTTACTGTATCTGTCGCACCTTCACATTCACGAATTAACACCGAAATTGAGTTGCTCTGAAATACTCGGGGTTCCATGCCTTCTCCTTACCAATCGAGTAACGTTCCTACGGCAAAGAGAGCATTTTCTTTTCGGAGGTGATTATCTCTTTACCGATACTATATATCCTTTTAATGCATCCAACGTTTTCTCACATTGACGAATTAACACACAAATTGCGTCGCTATTAAATGCTCTGGGTTCCCTGACTTCTCCTTCCCAATCGAGCAACGTTTCTACGGCAACGACAGAATTTTCTTTTGGGAGTCGAGTATCTCTTTTCCGATGCACAATTCCTTCTTTACTGTATCTGTCGCACCTTCACATCAAAGAAGTAACACAGAAATTGCGTTGCTCTGAAATACTCTGGTTTCCATGCCTTCTCCTTAACAAGTGGGTAACGTTTCTACGGCAACGAGAGCATCTTCTTTTCGGAGGTGATTATCTCTTTACCGAGCTATATTCCTCTTTAATGCATCCATCGTATCCTCACATGACGAATTAACACAGAAATTGCGAAGCTATGAAATACTATGGGTTCCATACCTTCTCCTGCCTAATCCAGTAACGTTTCTACGGCAGTGACAGGATTTTCTTTTGGGTCTCGAGTATATATTTTCCGATGCATTATTCGTTCTTTAATGCATCCCTCGCTCCCTCACATTTACTAATTAACACACAAATAGCGTCGCTATGAAATGCTCTGGGTCCCATTCCTCCTCCTTCCCAAACGAGTAACGTATCTACGGCAGCAACAGGATTTTCTTTTGGGAGTCGAGTATCTCTTTTCCGATGCTCTATTCCTTCTTTACTGTATCTGTCGCACCTTCACATTCACGAATTAACACCGAAATTTCGTCGCTCTGAAATACTCTGGGTTCCATGCCTTCCCCTTCCCAATCGAGTAACATTTTTACAGCAACGACAGGAGTTTCTTTTGGGAGACGAGTATCTCTTTTCTGATACATTATGCCTTCGTTACTGCATCCCTCGCTCCCTCACATTGACGAATTGACACAGATATTGCCCCAAAATGAAATACTCCGGTTTCCATGCCTTCTCCTTATCAATCGAGTAACTTTTCTACGGCTACGAGAGCATTTTCTTTTCGGAGGTAATTATCTCTTTACCGATGCTATATTTCTTTTTAATGTATCCATCGACTCCTCACATTGACGAAATAACACAGAATTTGCGTCGCTATGAAATACTATGGGTTCCTTGCCTTCTCCTTCCCAATCGAGCAACGTTTCTACGGCAACGACGGTACTTTCTTTTGGGAGTCGAGTATCTTTTTCCGATGCATTATTCCTTCTTTACTGCATACCACGCTCCCTCACATTGACGAGTTAACACGCAAATTGCGCGGCAATAATATTCTCAGGGTTCCGTGCAATCCCCTTCCCAATCAAGTACCGTTCCTACGCCAACGACAGGATTTTCTTTTCTGAGCCGAGTATCTCTTTTCGGATGCATCATTCCATCTTTACTGCATTCCCCGCTCCCTTCATTGACGAATTAACACAGAAATTGGGTCGCTGTAAAATACTATGGGTTCCATGACTTCTCACTCCCAATCGAGTAATGATTATACGGCAACGACAGGATTTTCTTTTGGGAGCCGAATATCTCTTTTCCTATGCCTTATTCCTTCTTTACTGCATCCCTCGCTCCCTCACATTGACGAATTAAAACAGAAATTGCGTCGTTATGAAATACTCTGGGTTCCATAACATCTCGTACTGAATCGAGTAACGTATCTACGGCAACGATAGGATTTTCTTTTGGGGGTCGATTATCTCTTTTCTGATAAATTATTCCTGCTTTACTGAATCCCTCGTTCCCTCTCATTGACGAATTAACACAGAAATTGCGTCGCTATGAAATACTCTGTGTTCCATGCCATCTCCATCCCAATTGTGTAACGTTTCTACCGCAACGTTAGGATTTTCTTTTGGGAGTCGAGTATCACATTTCTGAGGCATTATTCGTTCTTAACTGTGTCCCTCGCACCCTCGCAATGACGAACCAACACAGATATTGCATCGCTATGAAATATTATGTGTTCCATGCCTTCTCATTCTGAATCGAGTAACGTTTCTACGCTAAGGACAGGATTTTCATTTGGGAGTCGAGTATTTCTTCTGTCTTGCATTTCTACTTCTTTACTTTATCTCTCGCACCTTCACATTGACGAATTAAAACAGAAATTGCGTCACTAAGAAATCTTCTGCGCTCCACGCCTTCTCCTTCCCAATCGAGTAACGTATCTACGGCAAGGACAGGATTTTCTTTTGGGAGTCGAGTATCTCTTTTCTGATGCCCTACTCCATCTTACCTGTGTCCGTCGCACCCTCACATTGACGAATCAACACAGCAATTGCGTCGCTATAAAATACTCTGGGTTCCATACCTTCTCCTTCTAAATCGAATAACGTTTCTACGGCAACGAAAGGATTGTCTTTGGAAGGCGAGTATCACATTTCAGATGCACTATTCCTATTTCCCAGTATTCCTCGCACCTTCTCAATGACGAATTAACACAGAAATTGCATCGCTATGAAATACTATGGGTTTAAAGCCCTCTCTTCCCAATCGAGTAACATTTCTACGCCAACGACAGGGGGCGTGTATCTCTTTTCCGATGCACTATTCGTTCTCTACTGTATCCATCGCACCCTCACATCGACGAATTAACACACAATTTGGGTCGCTATGAATACTCTCGGTTCCATGCCCCCTCCTTCCCAATCGAGTTACGTATCAATGTCAACGAAAGGATTTTCTTTTGGGAGTCGTGTATCTCTTTTCCGATGCACTATTCCTTCTTTACCATATCCCTCGCACCTTCACATTGACGAATTAACACAGAAATTGCTTCGCTACGAGGAACTATGTGTTAAATGCATTCTGCTTTCCATTCGAATTACTTTTCTAAGGCAACGAAAGGATTTTCTTTTGGGAATCGAGTATCACTTTTCCCATGCACTAATCGTTCTTTACTGTATCCCTCAAACCTTTACACTGACGAATAAACACAAAAATTGCGTGGCTATGAAATATTCTGGGATCCATGGGGTCTCTTACCCAATCGAGGAACGTCTCTACGGCAGGGACAGGATTTTCTTTTCGGAGGGAGTATCTCTTTCCCGATACATTATTCCTTCTGTAATGTATCCCTCGCACCTTCACATTGACGAATTAACACAAAAAATGCGGCCCTATGAAATGCTATGGGTCCTATGCTTTCTCCTTCTGAATCGAGTAACGTTTCTACGGCAACGACAGGATTTTCATTAGGGAGTGAGTATCACTTGTCAGATGCACAATTCCTTTTTCACAAAATTCCTGGCACCGTCTTCATAACGAATAAACAGAGAAAATGCGTCGCAATAAATTACAATGGGTTTAACGCCTTCTGCTTCCCAATCGAGTAACGTGTCTACGCCAACGGCTGGATTTTTTTTTGGGAGGCGAGTATCTCTTTCCTAATGCACTATTACTTCTTTTGTGCATCCCTCGCTCCCTCACATTGACGAATTAACACAGAAATTGCGTCGCTCTGAAATAAAATGGGTTCTATGACTTCTCCTTCTACATCAAGTAACGTTTACATGTCAACGACAGGATTTTCATTTGGGAGGCGAGTATCTATTTTCGATGCACTATTCCTTCTTTACTGCATGCCTCGCTCCCTCACATTGACGAATTAACACAGAAATTGCATCGCTATAAAATACTATTGGTTCTATGCCATCTCCTTCTAAATCAAGTATCGTGTCTATAACAACGACAGGATTTTCGTTTGGGAGGCGACTATCTCTTTTCGATGGACTATTCCTTCTTTACTGCATCCCTCGCTCCATCACATTAACGAATTAAGACAGAAATTGCGTCGCTATGAAATACCATGGGTTTCATGTCTTCTGCTTCCCAATCGAGTAACGTTTCTACGGCAACGACAGGATATTCTTTTGGCAGTCGAGTATCCCTTTTATGATTTACTATTCGCTCCTTTCTGTGTTGATCGCCTCCTCTCACTAACGAATTAACACAGAAATTGCGTTGCTATGGAATACTCTGGGTTCCATGCCCTCACCTTCCAAATGGAATAACGTTTCTATGGCAACAACAAGATTTTCTTTTGCGAGGTGAGTATCACTTTTCCGATGCACTATTCCTTCTCTACTGTATCCCTCGCACCTTCACATCGACGAATTTACATTGAAAATGCGTCGCTAAGGAATGCTGTGGTTTCTATGCCTTCTCCTTCTGAATTGAGAAAAACTTCTAAGGCAACGACGGGATTGTCTTTTTGGAGGCGTGTATCACTTTTCAGAAGCACTATTCCTTTTTCGCTGTATTCCATGCACCTTCACAATGACGAATTAACAAAGAAATTGCGTCCCTATGATATACTATGGGTTCCATGCCTTCTCTTTCCCAATCGAGCAACGCTTCTACGGCAACAAGGGGGTTTTATTTTGGGTGTCCAGTATCTCATTTCCGATGCACTATTACTTTCTTACTATGTAGTTCTCACACTCACACTGACGAATTACCACAGAAATTGCGTCGCTAGGCAATACTCTGGGATCCATGCCTTCTACTTCTTATTCGAGTAGCGTTTCTACGGCAAAGGCAGGCTTTTCTTTTGGCTGGCGAGTATCTCTCTTCCGATGAACTATTTGTCCTTTACTGTATCTCTCGCACACTCACATTGACGAATTAACACAGAAATTGCATCGCTATGTAATACTTTGGGTTTAATGCCCTCTCTTTCGCAATCGAATAATGTTTCTACGCCAACGACAGTATATTATTATGGGAGGCGAGTATCTCTTTTCCGATGCGCTTTTGCTTCTCTACTATATACTTCGCACCCTCACATTGATGAATTAACACAGAATTTGCGTCGCTATGGAATACTCTGGTTTCCATTTTGTCCTTCCCAATCGAGTAACGTTTCTACGGCAACGACAGGATTTTGTTTTTGGAAGCGACTATCTCTTTCCGGATGCACTATTTCTTCTGCACTGCATCCCTCGCTCCCTCACATTGTCGAATTGACACTGAAATTTCGTCGCTATGAAATACCGTGTGTTTCATGCCTTCTGCTTCCCAATCGAGTAAAGTTTCTACAGCGACGACATGATTTTCGTTTGGGAGTCGAGTATCTCTTTTGCGGTGCATTATTCCTTCTTTTCTGTATCCCTCGCCCCTTCACATTGACGAATTAAGACAGATATTGCGTCGCTATGAAATACAATGGCTTTCATGCTTTCAGGTTCCCAATCAAGTAACGTTTCTGTGGCAACGACATTATTTTCATTTGGGAATTGGGTATCTCTTTTCCGATGCACTATTCGTTTTTTACTGCATCCCTCGCACCGTTACACTGACGAATTAACACACAAATTGCGTCGCAGTGATATACTCTGCGTTCCATGCCTTCTCCAACCCAATCTTGTAACGTTTCTACGGCAACGAAAGGATTTTCTTTTGGGAGGCGAGTATCACTTGTCCGAAGCACTAGTCTTTCGTTACTGTATTCCTCGCATCCTCATATCGAAGAATTAACACAGAAATTGCGTCCCTATGAAACACTATGGGTTTCATGCCTTCTGCTTCTCAATCAAGTAACGTTTCAACGGCAACGACAGGATTTTCTTTTGGGAGTCGAGTATCTGTTTTGCGATGCACTGTACCTTCTTTTCTGTATCCCTCGCCACATCACATTGACGAATTAACACAGATATTGCGTCGCTACGAAAAACTGTGTGTTCCATGCCTTGTGCTTTCCATTCGAGTTACGTTTCTAAGGCAGCGAAAGGATTTTCTTTTGGGTGTCGAGTATCACTTTTCCGATGCACTAATCCTTCTTTACTGTATCCCTCGCACATTCACATTGACGAATTATCACAGAAATTTCGTGGCTATGGAAAATTCTGGGTACCATGGCTTCTCTTACCCAACCGAGTAACGTTTCTACAGCAACGAGTGGATTTTCTTTTCGGCGGCGAGTAACTCTTTTCCTTCACTACTGTATCCCACGCACCTTCACATCGACGAATTTACATAGAAAATGCGTCGCAATGGAATGCTATGGTTTCTATGCCTTCTCCTTCTGAATCGGGAAACACTTCTAAGGCAACGACAGGATTGTCTTTTGGGAGGCGAGTATCACTTACAGATGTACTATTCCTTTTTCCGTGTATTCCATGCACCTTCAAAATTGAGAATAAACAAAGAAATAGCGTCGCTGTGATATAGTATGGGTTCCATGCGTACTCTTTCCCAATCCAGCAACGTTGCTACGGCAACAAGGGGGTTTTCTTTTGGATGTCCAGTATCTCCTATCTGATGCACTATTACTTTCTTACTATGTAGCTCGCACCCACACATTGACGATTTAACAAAGAAATTGCGTCGCTATGAAATGCCATGGGTTCTATGCCTTCTCCTTCTACATCGAGTATCGTTTCTGTGGCAACGAGAGGATTTTCTTTTGGGAGTCTAGCATTTCTTTTCCGATGCACCATTCTTCCTTTACTGAATCTGTAGCACCTTCACAATGGCGAATATACACAGAAATTCCATCGTAATGAAATACTATAGGTTTAGTGCCCTCTCTTTCGCAATCGAGTAACGTTTCTACGCCTACGACAGGATTTTCATTTGGGAGGCGAGTATCTCTTTACCAGTGCGCTATTCCTTCTCTACTATATCCTTCGCACCCTCACATTGATGAATTAACACAGAAATTGCGCCGCTATGGAATACTCTGGTTTCCATATTTTATCCTTCCCAATCGAGTAACGTTTCTACGGCAACTACAGGATTTTGTTTTTGGAGGCGACTATGTCTTTTCGGATGCACTATTGCTTCTTTACTGTACCCTCGCCCCCTCACATTGACGAATTGACACAGAAATTGCGTCCTTATGAATGTGGGGGACGAGTATCTCTTTTCCGATGAGCTATTCCTTCTTTACTGCATTACTCGCTCCCACACATTGACGAATTAACACAGAAGTAGCGTCGCTATTAAATACTATGGGTTCAATGCCTTCTCTTTCTAACTCGAGTTACGTTTCTATGGCATCGACAGGATTATCTTTTGGGAGGCGACTATCGCTTTACCGATGCACTATTGTTTCTTTACCGAATCCCTCTCTCCCTCACGTTGACGAATTAACACAGAGATTGCGTCACTATGAAATATAATGGGCTCTATGCCTTCTCTTCTAAATCGAGTATCGGTTTTAAGGCAACGTTAGCATTTTCATTTGGCAGTCGAGTATCTCCTTTGCGATGAACTACTGCTACGTTCTTTACTGCAACCCTCACTCTATCCCATTGTCGAATAACAATGAAATTGCGTCGCAATGAAATACTATGCGTTCCATGCTTTCCCCTTCCCAATTGAGTAATATTTCTGCGGCTACGAAAGGATTATCTTTTGGGAGGTGATTATCGGTTTCCTATGCACTATTCCTTCCTTACTGCAGACCTCGTTACCACCCATTGACGAATTAACATAGAAACTGCGCCACTATGAAATACTATGGGTTCAATGACTTCTCCTTCTAAATCGAGTAACGTTTCTATGGCAACGTCAGGATTTTCTTTTGGGTGGCGAGTATCTCATATCCGATGCGCTATTCCTTCCTTACTGCAATCCTCCCTCCCTCACGTTGACGAAATCCCACAGAAATTGCGTCGCAATGAACTACTACGGGTTCCATGACTTCTCCTTCCCAATCGAGCGACGATTCTATGGCAACGACAGGATTGTCTTTTGGGAGGCGATTATCACTTTTCCGATTCACTATTCCTACTTTACTCTATCCCTAACTCCCTCCCATTGACGAATTAACACAGAAATTGCGGTGCTATGTAATTCTATGGGTTCTGTGCTTTCTCCATCTAAATCGAGTTACTTTTCTATGGCAGCGACAGGATTTTCATTTGGGAGGCGAGTATCTGTTTTCCGATGCATTATTCCCTCTTTACTGCATTACACGCACCCTCACATTGACGAATTAACACAGAAATTGCGTCGCTATAAAATAGCATTGGTTCTGTGCCGTCTCCTTCTAAATCGAGTAACGTATCTATGGCAACGACAGGATTTTCTTTTGGGGGCTGAGTATCTCTTTTTCTATGTATTATTCCTTTTTTACTGAATCCCTCGCTCCCTCGCATTGACGAATTATAACAGAAATTGCGTCGCTATGAAATACAGTGGGTTTCTTGCCTTCTCGTTCCCAGTCAAGTAACGTTTCTACGGAAACGAAAGGATATTCTTTGGGTGTCGAGTATCACTTTACCGATGTACTGTACCATCTATACTGCATCCCTCCCTCCCTCACATTGTCGAATTAACACAGAAATAGCGTCGCTATGAAATACTATGGGTTCCATGCCTTCTCATTTCCAATTAAGTAACGTTTCTACAGCTACGAAAGGATTTTCTTTTGGGAGTCGTGTATCTCATTTCCGTGCACAATTCCTTGTTTACTTCATCCCTCGCTCCCTCACATTGACGTATTAAGACAGAGATTGCGTCGCTATGAAATACTATGGGTTCTAAGCCTTCTCCTTCTAAATCGAGTTTCGTTTCTATGGCAAAGACAGGATTTTCTTTTGGGAGGCGAGTATCTATATTTCGATGCTCCATTCCGTCTCTACTGCAACCCTCGCTCCGTCACATTGACGAATTAACACTGAATTGGCATCGCTAATTAATAGCGTGTGTTCTATGCCTTCTCCGTCTAAATAGAGTAACGTTTCTATGCGAACGACAGAATTTCCTTTTGGTACGCGGGTATTTCTTTTCCGATGCACTATTCCGCCTTTACTGCATCCCTCGCTCCCTCAAACTGACGAATTAACACAGATATAGCGTCGCTATGGATTACGATGAGTTCAATGCTTTCTCCTTCTACATGGAGTGACGTATCTATGAATACTACAGGATTTTCCTTTGGGATGTGAGTGTCCGTTATCTGATGCACAATTCCTTCTTTACTGCATCCCTCACTCCCTCACATTCACGAATTAACAGATAAGTTGCGTCGCTATGAAATACAATGGGTTCTATGCCCTTCCTTCTAAATCGAGTTACGCTTCTATGGCAACGACAGGATCTTCATGTGGGGGGGCGACTAACTCTTTTCCGATGAGCTATTCCTTCTTTACTGCATTACTCGCTCCCTCACATTGACGAATTAACACAAAAGTAGCGTCGCTATTAAATACTATGGGTTCAATGACTTCTCCTTCTAAATCGAGTTACTTTTCAATGGCAGCGACAGGATTTTCATTTGGGAGTCGGAGTATCTCTTTTCCGATGCATTATTCATTTTTTACTGCATCCCTCGCACCCTCACATTGACGAATTAACACAGAAGTTGCGTAGCTATGAAATACTACAGGTTCCATGACAACCCTTCAAAATCGAATAACGTTTCTACGGCAACGGAAAAAGATTTTCTTTTGGGAGGCGACTATCTCTTTTCCGATGCACTATTCCTTCTTTACCGCATCCCTCGCTCCCTCATATTGACGAATTAACACAGAAATTGCGTCGCTATATAATGGCATTGGTTCTGTGCTTTCTCGTTCTAAATCGAGAAACGTTTCTATGGCAACGAAAATATTATCTTTTGGGAGGCGAGTATCTCTTTTGCGATGCACTATTCGTTCTTTACTGCATCCCTCGCTCCCTCATATTGCCGAATTAACACAGAAATTGCGTCGCTATGAAATCCTATGTGTTCTATGCCTTCTCTTTCTAAATCGAGTAACGTTTCTATGGCAACGACTGGATCTTCATGTGGGGGGGGGGGGCGAGTAACTCTTTTCCGATGAGCTATTCCTTCTTTACTGCATTACTCGTTCCCTCACATTGACGAATTAACACAGAAGTAGCGTCGCTATTAAATACTATGGGTTCAATGCCTTCTCCTTCTAAATCGAGTTACTTTTCAATGGCAGCGACAGGATTTTCTTTTGGGTTACGAGTATCTCCTTTCCGATGCACTATTCCTTCTGTACTGCTTCCCCCGCTCCTCACATTAACGAATTAACACAGAAATTGCGGTGCTATGAAATACTACGGGTTCCATGACTACCCTTCAAAATCGAATAACGTTTCTACGGCAACGAAAAGTATTTCTTTTGGGAGTCGACTACCTCTTTTCCGATGCACTATTCCTTCTTTACCGCATCCCTCGCTCCCTCCCATTGACGATTTAACTCAGAAATTGACTCGCTATAAAATAGCATGGGTTCTATGCCTCCACATCCTAAATCGAGCAACGTTTCTATGGCAACGAAAACATTTTCTTTTGGGTGCGAGTATCTCTTTTCCGATGCACTATTCCTTCTTTACTGCATCGCTCGCTCGCTCACATTGACGAATGAACACAGAAATTCGGTCGCTATGAAATACTATGGGTTCTATGACTTCTCCTTCTAAATCGAGTAAAGTTACTATGGAAACGACAGAATTTGCTTTTGGGATAGGAGTATCTCCTTTCCGATGCTATATTCTTTCTTTACTGTGTCCCTCGCTCCTTCACATTGACGAATTAACACAGAAATAGCGTAGCTATGAAATACTACAGGTTCCATGACTACCCTTCAAAATCGAATAACGTTTCTACGGCAACGGAAAAAGATTTTCTTTTGGGAGGCGACTAGCTCTTTTCCGATGCACTATTCCTTCTTTACCGCATCCCTCGCTCCCTGATATTGATGAATTAACACAGAAATTGCGTCGCTATACAATAGCATTGGTTCTGTGCGTTCTCGTTCTAAATCGAGAAACGTTTCTATGGCAACGAAAATATTATCTTTTGTGAGGCGAGTATCTCTTTTGCGATGCACTATTCGTTCTTTACTGCATCCCTCGCTCCCTCATATTGATAAACTAAAAGACAAATTGCGTCGCAATATAACACTACAGGTTCTATGCTTTCTCCTTCCCAATCGAGTAACGTATCTATGGCAACGGTGGGATTTGATTTTGGGTGGCGAGTCTCTCCTATCCGATGCACTATTCCTTATTTACTGCAACCCTCGCTCCCTCACTTTGACGAATTAACACAGAAATTGCGTCGCTATGAAATACTATGTGTTCTATGCCTTCCCTTTCTAAATCGAGTAACGTTTCTATGGCAACGACAGGATTTTCTTTTGGGAGTCGAGTATTTCTTTTCTTATGCGCTATTCCATCTTAAATGTATCCCTTACTCCCTCACATTGACGAAGTAAATCAGAAATAGCGTCGCTTTGAAATACTATGTGTTCCATGATATCTCCTTCAAATTCGAGTAAAGTTTCAATGGGAACGTAAGGATTCTCTTTGGGGAGGCGAGTATCACTTTTCCGATGCACTATTCCTTCCCTACTGCATCCCTCGCTCCCTCACATTGACGAATTAACACAGAAATTGCGTCGCTTTGAATTACTATGGGATCCATGCCTTCTCTATCCGAATCGAGTAATGTTTCTACGGCAACGAAATGATTTCCTTTTGGGAGTCGAGTATCTCTTTTCCGACGCACTATTCCTTCTGCAATGCAATCCTCGCCCCATAACATTGACGAGTCAACAGAAAAATTGCGTCGCTAAGAAATACTATGGATTCTATGCATGGTCTTTCTAAATCGAGTAACGTATCTATGACAACGACAGGATTGCCTTTTGGGAGGCGACTATCTCTTTTCCAATGCACTATTCCTTCTTTACCGCATCCATCGCTCCCTCACATTGACAAATTCACACAGATATTGAGTCGCTATGAAATACTATGGGTTCTATGATATCTTATTCTAAATCGAATGACGTTTCTATGGATACGACAGGATTTTCATTTCGGAGGTGAGTTTCCCTTTTCAGATGCACTATTCATTCTTTACTGCAATCCTCCCTCCCTCACGTTGACGAATTCCTACAGAAATTGCGTCGCAATGAAATACTACGGGTTCTATGACATCTCCTTCTAAATCGAGAACGTTTATATGGAAACGGCAGGATTTTGTTTTGGGATACGAGTATCTCCTTTCCGATGCACTATTCCGTCTTTATTACATCCCCCGCTCCCTCACATTGACGAATCAATATAGAAATTGCGTCGCTATGAAATACTATGTGTTCTATGATATCTCCTTCTTGATCGAGTAACATTTCTATGGAAACGACAGGATTTTCTTTTGGGATACGAGTATGTCCTTTCCGAAGCACTATTCCTTCTTTGCTGCATCCCTCGCTCCCTCACATTGACGAATTAACACAGAAATTGTGTCGCTATGAAATACTATGGGTTCTATGACTTCTCCCTCTAAATCGAGTAACGTTTCTATGGAGACTACAGGATTTTCTTTAGGGATACGAGTAATTCCTTTCCGATGCACTATTTCTTCGTGACTGCATACTTCGCTCCCTCTCATTGACGAAATAACACAGAAAATGCGTCGCTATGAAATACTATGGGTTCAATGGCATCTCCTTCTAAATCGAGTAACGTTTCCAAGGTAACGACAGCATTTTCTTTTGGGTTTCGTGTATTACCTCTCCGATGCAGTATTCCTTCTTTACTGCATCCCTCGCTCCCTCACATTGACGAATTAACACAGAAATTGCGTCGTTATGAAATACTATGGGTTCTATGACTTCTCCTTCTATGACTATGGAACCGACAGGATTCTCTTTTAGGATACGAGAATCTCCTTCCCGATGAACTATTCCTTCTTTACTGCATCCCTCGCTCCCTCACTTTCACGAATTAACACAGAAATTGAGTCGCTATGAAACACTATGAGTTCTATGACTTCTCCATCTAAATCGAGCAACGTTTCTATGGAAACGACAGGATTTTCTTTTGAGATACGAATATCTCCTTTCTGATGCACTATTCCTTCCTTACTGCATCCCTCGCTCCCTCACATTGACGAATTAACACAGAAATTGCGTCGCTATGAAATACAATGGGTTCTAAGACTACTCCTTCTAAATCGAGTAACGTTTCTATGGAAACTACCGGATTTTCTTTTGGGATACGACTATCTCCTTTCAGATGCACTATTCCTCCTTTACGGCATCCCTCGCTCACTCACATTGACGAATTAACACAGAAATTGCGTCGCTATGAAATACATTTATTTCTATGACTTCTCCTTCTAAATCGAGTAACGTTTCTATTGAAACGAAACTATTTTCTTTTGGTATACGGGTATCTCCGTTCCGATGCACTATTCCTTCATTACTGCATCCCTCGCTCCCTCACATTGACGAATTAACACAGAAATTGATTGCTATGAAAAACTATGGGTTCTAAAACTTCTCCATCTAATGGAGTAACATTTCAATGGAAACGACAGGGTTTTTTTTTGGGATACGAGTATTTCCTTTCCGATGCACTATTCCTTCTTTACTGCATCCCTCGCTCCCTCACATTAACGAAATAACAAAGAAATTCCGTCGCGTATGGGAGACTATGGTTTCTATGACTTCTCCCTCTAAATCGAGTAACTTTTCTACGGAAACGACAGGATTTTCTTTTCGGATACGAATATCTCCTATCCGATGCACTATTCCTTCTGTACTGCATCCCTCGCTACCAAACATAGAGGAATTAACACAGATATTGCATCGCTATGAGATACTATGGGTTCTTTGACGTCTCCATCTAAAACGAGTAACGTTTCTATGGAAGCGACAGTATTTTCTTTTGGGATACGACTATCGCCTTTCCGATGCACTATTCCATCTTTACTGCATCACTCGCTCCCTCACATTGACGAATAAACACAGATATTCCGTCGCTATGAAATCCTATGGGTTCTATGAGTTCTCCTTCTAAATCGAGTAACGTTTCTATGGAAACGACAGTATTTTCTTTTGGGATACGAGCATCTCCTTTCGATACACGATTCCTGTCTTACTGCATCCCTCGAGCCCTCACTTTGACGAATTCACACAAAAGTTGCGTCGCTATGAAATACTATTGGTTCCATGACTTCTCCTTCTAAATCGAGTAACGTTTCTATGGAAACTACAGGATTTTCATTTGGGATACGAGTATCGCCTTTCCGATGCACTATTCCTTCTTTACTCCTTCCCTCGCTCCCTCACATTGACAAATGAACACAGAAATTGCGTCGCCATGAAATACTATGTGTTCTATGACTTCTAAATCGAGTAAAGTTTCAATGGATACGACAGGATTTACTTTTGGAATATGTGTATCTCCTTTCCGATGCACTATTCCTTCTTTACTGCATCCCTCGCTCCCACACATTGGCGAATTAACACAGAAAATGCGTGCTAAGGAATATTGTGGTTTCTGCGACTTCTCCTTCTACATCGAGTAACGGATCTATGGAAACGACAGTATCTTCTTTTGGGATACGAATATCTCCTTTCCGATGCACAATTCCTTCTTTCCTGCATCCCTCGCTCCCTCACATTGACGAATTAACACAGAAATTGCGTCGCTATGAAATACAATGGGATCTAAGACTACTCCTTCTAAATCGAGTAACGTTTCTATGGAAACTACCGGATTTTCTTTTGGGATACGACTATCTCCTTTCAGATGCACTATTCCTCCTTTACGGCATCCCTCGCTCACTCACATTGACGAATTAACACAGAAATTGCGTCGCTATGAAATACATTTATTTCTATGACTTCTCCTTCTAAATCGAGTAACGTTTCTATTGAAACGAAACTATTTTCTTTTGGTATACGGGTATCTCCGTTCCGATGCACTATTCCTTCATTACTGCATCCCTCGCTCCCTCACATTGACGAATTAACACAGAAATTGATTGCTATGAAAAACTATGGGTTCTAAAACTTCTCCATCTAATGGAGTAACATTTCAATGGAAACGACAGGGTTTTTTTTTGGGATACGAGTATTTCCTTTCCGATGCACTATTCCTTCTTTACTGCATCCCTCGCTCCCTCACATTAACGAAATAACAAAGAAATTCCGTCGCGTATGGGATACTATGGTTTCTATGACTTCTCCCTTTAAATCGAGTAACTTTTCTACGGAAACGACAGGATTTTCTTTTCGGATACGAATATCTCCTATCCGATGCACTATTCCTTCTGTACTGCATCCCTCGCTACCAAACATAGAGGAATTAACACAGATATTGCATCGCTATGAGATACTATGGGTTCTTTGACGTCTCCATCTAAAACGAGTAACGTTTCTATGGAAGCGACAGTATTTTCTTTTGGGATACGACTATCGCCTTTCCGATGCACTAGTCCTTCTTTACTATATCCCTCGCTCCCTCACACTGACGAATTAACACAGCAATTGCTTAGCTAAGAAATTCTATGGGTTCTATGACTTCTCCTTCTAAATCGAGTAACGTTTCTGTGGAAACGACGGAAATTTCCTTATGAATACGAGTATCTCCTTTCCGATGCACTATTCATTCCCTACTGCATCCCTCGCTCAGTCACATTGACGAATTAACACAGAAATTGCGTGCAATGGTGTATTATCTGTTCTGCGACTTCTCCTTCTTAATGCAGTAACGTTTCCATGGAAACGACAGTATTTTCTTTTGGAATACGAGTTTCTCCTTTCGATTCACTATTTCTTTTTTACTGCATCCCACGATCCCTCACATTGACGAATTAATACAGAAATTGCGTCGCTATGATATACTATGAGTTCTATGACTTCTCCATCTAAATCGAACAACGTTTCGATGGAAACGACAGGATTTTCTTTTGGGATACGAGTATCTCCTGTCCGATGCACTATTCCTTCTTTACTGCATCCCTCGCTCCCTCACATTGACGAATTAACACAGAAATTTCGTCACTAAGTAATACTATGGGTTCAATGTTTTCACCTTCTAAATCGAGTAACATTTCTATGGAAACTACGGGATTTTCTTTTGGGATACGACTATGTCCTTTCAGATGCACTATTCCTTCTTTGCTGCATCCCTCGCTCCCTCTCTTTGACGATTTAACACAGAAATTGCGTCGCTATGAAATACATTTGGTTCTATGACTTCTCCTTCTAATTCGAGTAACGTTTCTATTGAAACGACATTATTTTCTTTTGGTATACCGGTATCTCCGTTCCGATGCACTATTCCTTCCTTACTGCATCCCTCGCTCCCTCACATTGACGAATTAACACAGAAATTGCGTCGCTATGAAATCCTATGGGTTCTATGACTTCACCTTCTAAATCGAGTAACGTATCTATGGAAACGATAGTATTTTCTTTTGGGATACGAGTATCTCCTTTCGATACAGTACTCCTTTTTTACTGCATCTCTCGTTACCTCACTTTGACGAATTCACACAGAAGTTGCGTCGCTATGAATTGCAATGGGTTCTATTACTGTTCCTTCTAAATCGAGTAACGTTTCTATGGAAACTACAGGATTTTCTTTTGGGATACGACTATCTCCTTTCCGATGCATTATTCCTTCTATACTGCATCCCTCGCTCCCTCACACTGATGAATTAATACAGAAATGGCGTCTCTATGAAATACAATGGGTTCTATGACATCTCCTTCTAAATCGAGTAACGTTTCTATGGAAACGACAGGATTTCCCTTAGGGATACGACTATCTCCTTTCCGATGCACAATTCTTTCTTTACTGCATCCCTCGCTCCCTCACATTGACGAATTAACACAGAAAATGCATCATTATGAAATTCTTTTGGTAGTATGACTTCTCCTTCTAAACCGAGTAACGTTTCTATGGATACGACATTATTTTCTTTTGACATACAGGTATCTCCGTTCCGATGCACTATTCCTTCTTTACTGCATTCCTCG
This sequence comes from Schistocerca serialis cubense, assembly GCF_023864345.2. Lineage (NCBI taxonomy): Eukaryota > Metazoa > Arthropoda > Insecta > Orthoptera > Acrididae > Schistocerca > Schistocerca serialis. The sequence goes on from NW_026048462.1 coordinate 6,528,975, forward strand.
CTTCTCACATTGACAATTTACCATAGAAATGGCGTCACTATGAAATACAATGGATTCAATGACTTCTGAATCGAATAACGTTTCAATGGATACGACAGGATTTTCTTTTGGGATACGAGTATGTCCTTCCGATGCACTAGTCCTTCTTTACTGCATCCCTCGCTCCCTCACACTGACGAACTAACACAGCAAATGCTTCGCTATGAAATTCTATGGGTTCTATGACTTCTCCTTCTAAATCGAGTAACGTTTCTGTGGAAACGACGGAAATTTCCTTTTGAATACGAGTATCTCCTTTCCGAAGCACTATTCATTCCCTATTGCATCCCTCGCTCAGTCACATTGACGAATTAACACAGAAATTTCGTGCTATGGTATATTATCTTTTTTGCGACTTCTCCTTCTTAATGCAGTAACGTTTCTATGGAAACGACAGTATTTTCTTTTGGAATACGAGTTTCTCCATTCGATTCAGTATTCCTTTTTTACTGCATCCCACGATCCCTCACACTGACGAATTAACACAGAAATTGCGTCGCTATGAAATACTATGGGTTATATGACAATTCCTTCTAAATCGAGCAACGTTTCGATGGAAACGACAGGATCTTCTTTAGGGATACGAGTATCTCCTGTCCGATGCACTATTCCTTCTTTACTGCATCCCTCGCTGTCTCACACTGACGAATAAACACAGAACTTGCGTCGCTATGAAATACTATGGGTTATTTGACATCTCCTTCTAAATCGAGTTACGTTTCTATGGAAACGAGAGGTTTTTTCTTTTGGGATACGAGTATCTCCTTTCCGATGCACTACTCCATCTTTACTGCTTCCCTCCCTCCCTCACATTGACGAATTAATACAGAAATTGCGTCGCTATGAAATACTATCAGTTCTATGACTTCTCCACCCACATCGAGCAACGTTTCTATGGAAACGACAGGATTTTCTTTTGGGATACGAATATCTCCTTTCCAATGCACTATTCCTTCTTTATTGCATCCCTCGCTACCTAACATAGACTAATTAACACAGAAATTGCGTCGCTATGAAATACTATGAGCTCTATGTCATCTCCATCTAAATCGTGTAACGTTTCTATGGAAACGACAGGATTTTCTTTTGGGATACTACTATCATCTTTCCGATGCACTATGCCGTCTTTACAGCATCCCTCGCTCCCGCACATTGACGAATTAACACAGAAATTGCGTCACTATGAAATACTATGGGTTCTATCACATCTCCTTCTAAATCTAGTAACGTTTCTATGGAAACGACACGATTTTCTTTTGGGAGACGAGTATCTCCTTTCGATGCACCCTTCCTTCTTTACTGCATCCCTCGCTCCTTCACATTGACGAAGTAACTCAGAAATTGCGTCGCTATGTAATCCTATGGGTTCTATGACTTTTCCTTCTAAATCGAGTAACGTTTCTATGGAAACGAAAGGATATTCCTTTTGGATACGAGTATCTCCCCTCCGATGAACTATTCCTTCTTTACAGCATTCCTCGCCCCCTCACATTGACGAATTAACACAGAAATTGCGTCTTGATGAAATACTATGGGTTCTATGACTTCTCCTTATAAATCGAGTAATGTTTCTATGGAAACGACAGGTTGTTTTTTGGGATACGAGTATCTCCTTTCCGATGCACTATTTCTTCTTTACTGCATCCCTCGCTCCCTCACATTGACGAATTATCTCAGAAATTGCTTCGCTATGAAATTCTATTTGTTCTATGACTTTTCCTTCTAAATCAAGTACCGTTTCTTTGGAAACGACAGGATTTCTTTTGGGATACGAGTACCTTTTTTCCGATGCACTATTCCTTCTTTACTTCAGCCTTCGCTCCCTCACAATAACGAATAAACACAGAATATGCGTCGCTATGAATTACTATGCGTTCTATGACTTCTCCTTCAAAATCGAGTAAAGTTTCTATTGAAACGACAGGATTTTCTTTTGGGGCTACGAGTATCTCCCTTCCGATGCACTGTTGCTTCTTTACTGCATTCCTCGCCCTCTCACATTGACGAATTAACACAGAAATTGCGTCGCTGTGAAATACCATGGGCTCTACGACCTCTCCTTCTAAATCGAGTAACGTTTCTATGGAAAAGACAGGATTTTCTTTTGGGATTCCACTATCTCCTTTCCGATGCAATATTCCTTCTTTACTGCATCCCACGCTCCCTCACATTGATTAATTAACTCAGAAATTGCGTCACTATGAAATTTTATGCGATCAAAGTCTTCTCCTTATATATCGAGCAACTTTTCTATGGAAAGATATGATTTACATTTGGAATACGAGTATCTCCTTTCCGATGCACTTTTCACATTTTACTGCATCCCTCGCTCCCTCACATTCACGAATTAACACAGATATTGCGTCGCTATGAAATACTATGGGTTCTATGACTTCTCCTTCTAAATCGAGTAACGTTTCTATGGAAACGACAGGTTTTTCTTTTGGGATAGTAGTATCTCCTTTCCGATGCACTAGTCCTCCTTTACTGCATCCCTCGCTCCATCACAATGACGGTTTATCACAGAAATTGCGAAGCTATGAAATACTATGTTTTCTATGACTTCTCCTTCAAAATGGAGTAATGTTTCTATGGAAACGACAGGATTTTCTTTTGGAATACGACTACCACCTTTCCGATGCACTAATCCTTCTTTACTGCATCCCTCGCTCCCTCACATTGACGAATTAACACAGATATTGCGTCGCTATGAAATACTATGGGTTCTATTACATCTCCTTCCTACTCGAGTAAGGTTTCCATGGAAACGACAGGATTGTTTTTGGGATACCACTATCTCCTTTCCGATGCACTATTCCTTCTTTACTGCATCCCACGCTCCATTACATTGACGAATTAAACTAAAAATTCGGTCGGTATGAAATACTATGTGCTCTATGACTTCTCCTTCAATATGGAGTAACGTTTCTATGGAAATGACAGTATTTTTATTTGAAATACGACTATCTCATTCCGATGCAGTATTCCTTCTTTACTGCATCCCTCGCTCCAACACAGTAACGAATTAACACAGAAATTGCGTCGCTGTGAAATACCATGTGTTCTATGACTTCACTTTCTAAATCGTGTAACGTTTCAATGGAAACGACAGGATTTTCTTTTGGGATACTACAATGTCCTTTCGATGCACTCTTCCTTCTTTACTGCATCCCTCGATCCCTCACATTGACGGATTAACACAGATATTGCGTAGCTATGAAATACTATGGGTTCTATGACTTCTCCTTCAAAATGGAGTAACTTTTCTATGGAAACAACTGGATTTTCTTTTGCGATACGTGTATCTATCCTCCGATGCACTGTTGCTTCATTCCTGCATCCCTCGATCCCTTACATTGACGAATTATACTAAAGATTCCGTCGCTATGAAATACTATGTGTTCTATGACTTCTCCTTCAATATGGAGTAACGTTTGTATGGAAACGACAGGATTTTCATTTGAAATACGACTATCTCATTCCGATGCACTGTTCCTTCTTTACAGCATTTCTCGCTCCCTTACATTGAAGAATTAACACAGAAATTGCATCGTTATGATATACTATGGGATCTATGACATCTCCTTCCAACTCGAGTAACGTTTCTATTGAAACGACAGGATTTTCTTTTGCGATAAGGGTATCTCCCTTCCGATGAACTGTTCCTTCTTTACTGCATCCCTCGCTCCCTAACACCGGCTAATTAACACAGAAATTGCGTCGCTGCGTAATACTATAGGATCTATGACTTCTCCTTATAAATCGAGTAACGTTTCTATGGAAACGACAGCATTTTCTTTTGGGACACGAATATATCCTTTCCGATGCACTATTCCGTCTTTACTGCATCCCTCGCTCCTTCACATTGACGAATTAACTCAGAAATTGCGTCGCTATGTAATCCTATGGGTTCTATGACTTCTCCTTCAAAATAAAGTAACGTTTCTATGGAAACGACAGGATTTTCTTTTGGGATACGACTATCTCCATTCCGATGCACTATTCCTTCTTTACAGCATTCCTCGCCCCCTCACATTGACGATTTAACACAGAAATTGCGTCGTGATGAAATACTATGGGTTCTATGGCATCTCCGTCCAACTCGAGTAAGGTTTCTATGGAGGAGACAGGATTTTCTTTTGGGATACCACTATCTCCTTTCCGATGCAATATTCCTCCTTTACTGCATCCCACGCTCCCTCACATTGACGAATTACCACAGAAATTTCGTCGCTATGAAATACCACGGGTATTCTCCTTCTAAATCGAGTAACGTTTCTATGGAAACGACACGATTTTCTTTTGGGATACGAGTATCTGCTTTCCGATGCACTATTCCTTCTTTACTGCATCCCTCGCACCATCACTTTGGCGAAGTATCACAGAAAGTGCGTCGCTATGAAATACTATGGGTTCTATGACTTCTCCTTCTAAATTGAGTAACGTTTCTATGGAAACGACAGGATTTTCTTTTGCGATACGAGTATCTCCCTTCCGATGCACTGTTCCATATTTACTGCATCGCTCGCTCCCTAACACCGGCTGATTAACACAGAAATTGCGTCGCTGGGTAATACTATGGGTTCTCTGACTTCTCCTTATAATTCGAGTAACGTTTCTATGGAAACGACAGGATTTTTCTTTGGGATACGAGTATCTCCTTTCCGATGCACTATTTCTTCTTTACTGCATCCCTCGCTCCCTCACATTGACGAATTATATCAGAAATTGCTGCGCTATGAAATTCTATGGGTTCTATGACTTTTCCTTCTAAATCAAGTACCGTTTATATGGAAACGACAGGATTTCTTTTGGGATACGAGTACCTTTTTTCCGATGCACTATTCCTTCTTTACTTCTGCCGTCGCTCCCTCACAATAACGAATAAACACAGAATATGCGTCGCTATGAATTACTATGCGTTGTATGTCTTCTCCTTCAAAACCGAGTAACGTTTCCATTGTAACGACAGGATTTTCTTTTGGGGCTACGAGTATCTCCCTTCCGATACACTGTTGCTTCTTTACTGCATTCCTCGCCCCCTCACATTGACGAATTAAACTAAAAATTCCGTCGCTATGAAATACTATGGGTTCAATGACTTCTCCTTCAATATGGAGTAACGTTTCTATGGAAACGACAGGATTTTCTTTTGGGATACGACTATCTCCATTCCGATGCAGTATTCCTTCTTCACTGCATCCCTCGCTCCCTCACATTGACGAATTAACACAGAAATTGCGTCGCTGTGAAATACCATGGGTTCTACGACATCTCCTTCTAAATCGAGTAACGTTTCTATGGAAACGACAGGATTTTCTTTTGGGATACTACTATCTTCTTTCCGATGCACTATTCCTTTTTTACAGCATCCCTCGCTCCCTCACATTGTCGGATTAACACAGAAACTGCGTAGCTATGAAATACTATGGGTTCTATGACTTCTCCTGCAAAATAGAGTAACGTTTTTATGGAAACAACTGGATTTTCTTTTGGGATACGAGTATCTATCCTCCGATGCACTGTTGCTTCTTTCCTGCATCCCTCGATCCCTCACATTGACAAATTAAACTAAAAATTCTGTTGCTATGAAATACTATGTGTTCTATGACTTCTCCGTCAATATGGAGTAACGTTTCTATGGAAACGACAAGATTTTCATTTGAAATACGACTATCTCATTCCGATGAACTATTCCTTCTTTACAGCATTTCTCGCTCCCTCACATTGAAGAATTAACACAGAAATTGCGTCGTTATAATATACTATGGGTTCTATGACATCTCCTTCCAACTCGAGTGACGTTTCTATTGAAACGACAGGATATTCTTTTGCGATACGAGTATCTCCCTTTCGATGCAATATTCCTTCTTTACTGCATCCCTCGCTCCCTAACACCGGCTAATTATCACATAAATTGCGTCGCTGGGTACTACTATGGGATCTATGGCTTCTCCTTATAAATCGAGTAACGTTTCTATGGAAACGACTGGATTTTCTTTTGGGATACGGGTATCTCCTTTCCGATGCACTATTCCATCTTTACTGCATCCCTCGCTCCCTGACATTGACGAATTAACTCAGAAATCGCGTCGCTATGAAATTCTATGGGTTGTATGACTTCTACTTCTAAATCGAGTAAAGTTTCTATGGAAACGACAGGATATTCTTTTGGGATACGAGTATCTCCTTCCGATGGACTAGTCCTTCTTTACTGCATCCCTCGCTGCCTCACACTGATAAACACAAAACTTGCGTCGCTATGAAATACTATGGGTTATTTGACATCTCCTTCTAAATCGAGTTACGTTTCTATGGAAACGAGAGGTTTTTTCTTTTGGGATACGAGTATCTCCTTTCCGATGCACTACTCCATCTTTACTGCTTCCCTCGCTCCCACACATTGACGAATTAATACAGAAATTGCGTCGCTGTGAAATACTATGAGTTCTATGACTTCTCCACCCACATCGAGCAACGTTTCTATGGAAACGAAAGGATTTTCTTTTGGGATACGAGTATCTCCTTTCCGATGCACTAATACTTCTTTCTTGCATCCCTCGCTTCCTCACATTGACGAAGTAACACAGAAGTTGCGTTGCTATAAAATTCTATGGGTTCTATGAGTGCTCCTTTTGCATCGAGTAACGTTTCTATGGAAAGAACTGGTTTTCTTTTGGGATACGACTATCGCCTTCCCGATGCACTATTCCTTCTTTACTGCATCCCTCGCTCAATCACATTGAAGAATTAATACAGATATTGCGTCGCTATGATATACTATGTGATCTATTACTTCTTCTTCTAAATCGAGTAATGGAAACTACAGGATTTTCTTTTGGGATACGACTATCTCCTTTCACATGCACTATTCCTTCTTTACTGCACGCCCGCTCCCTCACATTGAAGAATTAACACAGAAATGGCGTCGCTATGAAAAACTTTTGGTTCTATGACTTCTCCTTCTAAATCGAGCAACGTTTCTATTGAAACGACATTATTTTCTTTTGGTATACGGGTATCTCCGTTCCGATGCACTATTCCTTCTTTACTGCATCCCTCGCTCCCTCACGTTGACGAAATAACAAAGAAATTGATCGCTATGAATTACTATGGGTTCTAAAACTTCTCCTTCTATATGGAGAAACGTTTAAATGGAATCGACAGGATTTTCTTTTGGGATACGAATATCTCCTTTCCGATGCACTATTCCTCCTTTACTGCATCCCTCGCTGCGACGCATCGACAAATTAACACAGAAATAGCGTTGCAATGAATACTATGGGTTCTATGACTTCTCCATCTAAATCGAGTAACATTTCAATGGAAACGACAGGACTTTCTTTTTGGATACGGGTATCTCCTCTCCTATGCGCTTATTCTTCTTTAATGCATCCCTCGCTCCATCACTTTGACGTATTAACACAGAAATTTCGTCGCTATGAAATACTATGTGCTCTATGAGTTCTCCTTCTACATCGAGTAACGTTTCTATGGAAACGACAGGATTTTCTTTTGGGAAACGAGTTTCTCCTTTCCGAAGCACTATTCCATCTTTACTCCATCCCTCGCCCCCTAACACTGACAAATTAACACAGAAATTGAGTCGCTATGAATTACTGTGGGTTCTACGACTTCTCCTTCTAAATCGAGTAACGTTTCTATGGAAACGACAGGATATTCTTTTGGGATACGACAGTCTTCGTTCCGATGTACTATTCCTTTTTTACTGCATCCCTCGCTCCCTCACATCGACAAGTCAACACAATAATTTCGTCGCTATGAAATACTATGTGTTCTATGACTTCTTCTTCTAAATCGAGTAACATTTCTATGGAAACGACACGATTTTCTTTTGGGATACGAGTCTCTCCTTTCCGATGCACTATTCCTTCTTTACTGCATCCCTCCCACCATCACTTTGGCGAATTAACACAGAAAGTGCGTCACTATGGAATACTATGGGTTCTATAACTTCTCCTTCTAAATCGAGTAACCTTTTCTATGGAAACGACAGGATTTTATTTTGTAATACGACTATCTCCTTTCCGATGCGTTATTCCTCCTTCACTGCATCCCTCGCTCCCTCACATTGACGAATTAAAACTGAAATTGCGACGCTATGATATACAATGGGTTCTTTGACTTCTCCTTCCCAATTGAGAAACGTTTCTATTGATACAACAGAATTTTCTATTGGGATACGAGTATTTCCTTTCCGATGCACTATTCCATCATTACTGCATCCCTCGCGCCCTCACATTGACGAAATAACACAGAAATTCCGGCGCAATGGAATACTTTGTGTTCTATGACTTCTCCCTCTAAATCGAGTAACTTTTCTATGGAAACGTCAGGATTTTCTTTTGGGATACGAATATCTCCTTTCCGATGCACCATTCCTTCTTTACTGCATCCCTCGCTACCTAACATAGACGAATTAGCAAAGAAATTGCGTCGCTATGAAATGCTATGGGTTCTTTGACATCTCCATCTAAAACGAGTAACGTTTCTATGGAAATGACAGGATTATCTTTTGGGATACTAGTATCTCCTTTCCCATCCACTATTCCATCCGTACTGCATCCCACGCTCCCTCACATTGTCGAATTGGTACAGATATTGCGTCTCTATGAAATACTATGAGCTCTATGACTTCTCCATCTAAATCGTGTATCGTTTCTATGGAAACGACAGGATTTTCTTTTGGGGTACCCTATCTCCTTTCCGATGCACTATTCCTTCTTTACTGCATTGTTCGCTCATTCACATTGACGAATAACACAGAGATTGCGTGGATATGGATTACTATGCGTTCTATGACTTCACCTTCTAAATCGAGTAACGTTATTAAGGAAATAACAGGATTTTCATTTGGGATGCGAATATCTACTTTCCGATGCACTATTCCTTCTTTACTGCAACCCTCGCTACCTAACATTGACGAATTTACACAGAAATTGCGTACCTATGAAATATTATTGGTTATATGACATCTCCTTCTAAATCGAGTAACGTTTCTATAGAAACGAGAGGTTTTTTTTCTTTTGGGACACAAGTGTCTCCTTTCCGATGCACTACTCCATCTTTACTGCTTCCCTCGCTCCCTCACATTGACGAAATATTACAGAAATTGCGTCGCTATGAAATACTATGAGTTCTATGACTTCTCCACCCACATCGAGCAACGTTTCTATGGAAGCGACTGGATTTTCTTTTGGAATACGAGTATCTCCTTTCCGATGCAGTATTACTTCTTTACTGCATCCCTCGCTTCCTCACATTGACGAAGTAACACAGATATTGCGTTCCTACAAAATTCTATGGGTTCTATGACTGCTCCTTTTGCATCGAGTAACGTTTCTATTTAAAGAACTGGTTTTCTTTTGGGATACGACTATCTCCTTCCCGATGCACTATTCCTTCTTTACTGCCTCCCTCGCTCAATCACATTGAAGAAATAATACAGATATTGCGTCGCTATGATATACTATGTGTTCTATTACTTCTTCTTCTAAATCGAGTAACTTTTCTACAGAAACGACAGGATTTTCTTTTGGGATACGAGTATCTCCATTCCGATGCACTATTCCCTCTTTTCTGCATCCCTCGCTCCCTCACATTGACGAATTAACACAGAAATTGCGTCGCTATGAAATATTATGGGTTCTATGACTTCTCCTTCTAAGTCGAGCAACGTTTCTCTGGAAACGACATTATTTTCTTTTGGTATACGGGTATCTCCGTTCCGATGCATTATTCCTTCTTTACTGCATCCCTCGCTCCCTCACGTTGACGAAATAACAAAGAAATTGATCGCTATGAATTACTATGGGTTCTAAAACTTCTCCTTCAATATGGAGTAACGTTTATATGGAAACGACAGGATTTTCTTTTGGGATACGAGTATTTCCTTTCCGATGCACTATTCCATCATTACTGCATCCCTCGCTCCCTCACATTGACGAAATAACACAGAAATTCCGTCGCAATGGAAAACTTTGTGTTCTATGACTTCTCCCTCTAAATCGAGTAACGTTTGTATGGAAACGACAGGATTTTCTTTTGGGATACGTGTATCTCCTTTCCGATGCACTATTCCTTCTTTTCTGCATCCCTCGCTCCCTCACATTTGTAAGTAGGCTGTTTAGGTTTTTTTATTGGTAACGCCACCTCTGTATGAAAATCACTGGCTGTGCTGTGTGCAGTCTGTGGCTAGTTTGCATTGTTGTCTGCCATTGTTGTGTTGGGCAGCGGCAGCTGGATGTGTACAGCACGTAGCGTTGCGCAGTTGGAGGTGAGCCGCCAGCAGTGGTGGATGTGGGGAGAGAGATGGCGGAGTTTTGAAATTTGTCATGAACTGCTATATTTATATATGATGATATCAAGGTAAATACATTGTTTGTTCTCTATTAATATCTTTCATTTGCTAACTATCCCTATCAGTAGTTAGTGCCTTCCATAGTTTGAATCTTTTTTTTAGCTGGCAGTAGTGGCGCTCGCTGTATTGCAGTAGCTTGAGCAGCAAAGATTTTTGTGAGGTAAGTGATTTGTGAAAGGTATAGTTTAATGTTAGTCAGGGCCATTCTTTTGTAGGGAATTTTGAAAGTCAGATTGCGTTGCGCTAACAAAATATTGTGTGTCAGTTTAAGCACAGTCTTTTTGTAAAATTGCTCAAAGGGGATGTTTCATATGTCGACCCTTAGCCGAGGATACCTCACTGGAATCTTCTGATTTTTTTCTTGTAGTTTGTGTAATTAGTGTAGCTATTGTTTATTGCTAGCACGTAATTGTAGAGAAAATCTCCTTTGTAGTTGCAGTCTTTCATTGTTGTACAGTAAAACAGTTGTGGCATGCATGTAGATTTGCACCAACTATTTCGCAGCTGCAATTAACTAGATATTATTTTCAGTGCTATGTTAATGTGTTCTCTTATTTTTGATCTTCAAATTGTGCTTTTCTGTGTTATCGTGTGAAATATTGTGACAATAATGGCGTGTGAAAAACGTAACACTAGGCTCCAAAGTAAACTGAGAAATAATAGTGACGACGAGCATAGCTTATCAGCACCAGTGTGTAATGAAGTAACAGACATTCAAAGTAGTAATTTGGTAATAGTGCATAGGGAAATGGAGCAGGCGGCAAACAATGGCGCAGACAGTGAAACAAATAGTGAACAGGGAAGCATTATCGATCGATCGGTCGGCAACAGCTCGCCTCAGGAATCGGTAATGACAGGACACAATCTTGCAAATACTGCAGATTCAGGTTTTGGGTCCTCACCGTTTTCTCAAATAAGTCAAGACACATTTTCTGCTTGTCAAAATGTCAATGTTGCCGGTGCAAATTCACTGCCGAAAAGCACTGAGGAACATGTTTCAGACATCAGTGCATTGTTATTACAGTTAATGCAACAAATGGGACAAAAGCTACAAAAGTTAGACACAACACTTGAACAAAATCAGAAACAAATGGGACAAAATCTTAAAAAGTTAGACACAGTAGAACAAAATCTTAAAAAGTTAGACACAATGGAACAACACCAGAGACAAACACAGCAACAGTTAGACACAATGGAACAAAATCTTCAAAAGTTAGACACCACACTTGAACAAACACGTGAAGATTTAACTACTGAGTTACATAACATTGAATCGAAATGTCAAAAAGTCTGTAATGACGTAAAAACACAAATTTGTGAGCATTTTCAACCTATTTTTTCGCGGCATGAAAATGCATTACAGAATCACGAAGCAGCCCTAAAAGAACTGCAAACCATTGTTCATGAAAATCATGAGACCTTGTGGGCTAAAATTGACTCAGTTGCATCTACCGATTCGGTTACGCAACTTGCAAAAACTCAGGAAAACTTAAAGGACACAGTAGATTCGATTTCAACACAAATGGACACTCTGAAACTTGGTTCAGAAAAACACACTGAGGAAATGTGTTCACTATCGGAGAAAGTAGCCGAACTTTCGGATCAGGTCACTAACTTATCTACAAAGGTAGATGATGATCTGAATGACACAAGACCTGTAGCCTTCACTGACACAGAAGAGTATGAACAAATTAGGAAATTCAAACAAAATCAGAATCAAATTAATACGCAATACAAAAGAGAAATCCGGGAAGTACAAGATCAGTTGGCACAAGTAATACAAAAAATTCATATTTCAGAGGACACTCGCGCTCCAACACGGGAAGAGGAACTTAGAAATACGGAAAAGCCACAAAATAATATTACAGGGCATTTCGGAAGTTATGAAAGAAATTGGCAATGTGCACCGAATTTTGAGATGGAACGGCCGACACGACCTAACAATGACCGATATGCGACTCGCCGACATGATGATTTTGACTATAAGCTGTTCATTACTACACGTAAATTCAAAACATTTAAGAATTCTGGCAACGACATTCATCCACAAGCATGGCTCCATCAATTCTCTCATTGTTTTCCTTCCAACTGGTCGTTGGAACACAGGTTAGAATTTATGTGTGGCTACTTGGAGAATGAACCAGCTGTAAGAATGCGATCGGTCATTCACTATTGTCACAGTGAAGGAGAATTTTACCATGCGTTCCTCTCAGCATATTGGTCACCAGCTACACAAGACCGAGTAAAACATAGCATCATGATGATGAAACACTTTGAACAATCTGCATTTTCCAGTCTTGTCAAATATTTTGAAGACATGTTGCACAAGAATCAGTACCTGACAAACCCATACAGCCCCTCAGAACTCATCCGCATTTGCTTAATCAAACTGCCTGAACATTTACGACATATTATTTTGGCAGGACGTTGCAAAGACGACATTGAAGCATTTCAGGGACTCTTACAAGAATTAGAAATTGACACAGACAGTCGCGGGATGCGAAAACAGGAAAACAATCACTACAGGTCACATCCGTCACAATTCCGTGACGACAGAAGTAATAACTGGACACGACAAGGCTATTCTCACAACACAAATCGTGACCAAAGCAGACACCACCCTTATGACAACCGCTGGCTGAATAATAGTTACAGAGAAAGATCGCATTTCCGTAGAAATGAATATGACAGAGATAACCATAGAAATAGACAATATGGTAACCAGAACTATTATTGTCAAGGGAGGCAGAATAATTTCAGACGCAACAGTTCAGCACGCAGTTACGATTCAGGGAGAAATTCTCCACCACGTGGCCGACAAGAAAGAAACTGTGTAAACTACCGACAAAACGACAGACCTGAATTCCATCAGAACTGGCGAGCTTCAAACAGGGCAGGGCCTTCCCGTCAAAGTGAATTTGTAGAAGTTAGGTCTCCTAATCCCAATAACGACGCGCGCCAACAAAGGAACAGACAATGACTCGCACCACAGGCAGCCGCGTGCGCCGGCTGGCTCAGAGAAAAATAACATAGACGCTAACCTTGAGAAAAATTTTAGCATTCCTTACCGACGTATAAAACATGACAATTGCTTTTCAGTTGAAAGTCTGCGTACTAGGAAGAGTAAAGGTTTACACCACATTTCACATGTAATACCGTTTATTGAAAGATAACCTGCTTTTTAACTTTGTCATTGCCATAAAACTTTTCACTTTACATTACTAGTATGCTTGTCAGACTTAGAATCTGTTAACATGCAACAATGTTTGAAGTTAAGTATCCAGTCAAGAACCAAGAGAGCTTATTTAAACAGAAATTACGAATGCATTGTTATTGTGAACAGACGACACAGTGTTATTGTGTGTGTACATTCTTGCTTGTTAGTTGCACGATTACGTAACGACTATAAGGCTCACATACTTAGAACATTTACCTGTACTGCTAATGAGATTTTAATGCAACATTTTGGTTTACTTGCAAATACATTATGGATTCAAGGTGCTTTCTGAGAGATACCAGGTGACACAGTGGTTAGTTTATTTGACAGCTACACGACTATATCACGACGCTACTAATGAGTGACAATTTACAATGTTGCTTTTGCGGTGTATCTGTTTTATATCTGCACAGTTTTTCGGCATTATTCAAGAAATTAAAACATGTTTTAGTAGTAACTTTTGTGGTATAGCTACAATGAGACTGCCTTTTCCGTAGCACGATAATACGTTACAGCACAGTACTTTCCTCATCACGGCAATAAGCGTAATAACTAAGACATTTATACGCAAAGCATTTCACTTTTGTGTATTATGAGGTAAGTACATTGACTTCTGCAGAACTTAGCTTTCGGAGGACGATAACTACGACACTTCCACACAGATTATGTTGCAACAAGACGCACATTTAGCGTTACAGTACACGTATTTGAGTGATTATTTTGTACTTAAAACATTTATTTTTAAAGATTTTTGAATTACAAAGAAAGTTGTCCGTGATACATTTCATTCCATTGCTGTAATCTGTAACACCTGAGGGTATAATTACATTAATCCTCAGGGGGGTACACGCTTACTTTGTGTACCATGTGTGTGGCAACCACAAGGAACCCTAGCTAATATGGTATTTGCTTATACAATTTTACACATCGGTACCATATTTCTCTAACACACAAATTACACAGCTATCTGATCATTTAACTGAGAGAGACAAACATTTATTTTACTATATCAGTAACAGATGTTTACGTAATAACACAGTTGGATAACTTCACACTTATGAAACTGTATTTTGTCTGTACTTAGTGAACTGTTCATATTTTTTTGGAACCATTGTGATACTATGAGAGCTTTGAATGATATATTTGGTATGGGATCATGATTTTTAAAGTACGTTTGAGGCAGATGACACTTTTGACATGAGCAGAGAATTTTTTTTAGGTTTTGAAATTATTACAGAAAGCTACGACGTTTTTGAGATTTGACTGAGGTGTTATGATGTTATTATTACGACGATGATGTGTACTATGCTGTTGAGATATGTTTATGATCAATAAGATGATGCTACCGTATATGAGGAATAAGAAGTATGTTTGAAACAAAGAATCGTACTTTAAGAGTTATGAAATGTGCGTAAATGCGTGACTGTATCACAATGCTGACGAATATTTTATTTGGACACTTATATTTATAGGATTTTCTTTCTACAGATTTGCAACGCTAATTCTTGACCTGTGAAATATTTTAATATGAGACTGCCACTGTAGCAGACACTGTTGTCGTAAATATTTCCGTAAGAAAATTAAGTGACCACCTGCACGTAATGCGTCGTGGGCACCCAGCTGTGTCAGACGCCTGGAGAAAAAGCCATTAGCGCGTGCCTTTCAGAGCACAGGAAAAAAAAAGCGAGGCCATTATCCTGGCCGTTGTCATTCCTTTAGAGAAAGCATCGCAAATCCGACACGCTGATTACTTGGAAACATATTGTACTTTCTGATATTTACTGAAATGCCTAATGAAATGACAAGAAATAGTTTGTCTACACACCTGACTACAGGGTGTGGTAGATAAGTAATGAGACTGGCCGCCGCGCGGCGCCCCAGTCGCTCGCAGGGCGGCCTCCACCTGTACGTCACATGGTGGGGGATCTGAGCTAACAATAGAACCAGTTCGCAGTCGCGTCGGAGCTCTGGTGCAGTGAGGGTCGAGCTTCGCGTATTACGTTGTTTGTGTGCTCGTGACACTTGTGAAAACGCTGAAGATGGATCGCTCGATAGAACAGCGGTATGCAATCAAATTTTGCTTTCGCTTGGGCAAAACTGCTTTGGAAACTTTTGCTATGATTACGGAGGCCTACAAAGAAGACTCCCTATCAAGAGCTCAAGTGTTCCGGTGGTTTAATGAATTTAAAAACGGGAGGGAATCCGTTGAAGACATGGAACGATCTGGACGCCCTTCAACGAGTCGTGTGGATGAAACGGTGGCCAAAGTGAAAGAACTCCTGGACTCCGACCGTCGTTTAAGTCTCAAAATGATCGCCGATGAGGTCTCCGTGAATAAATTTACGGTTCACCAAATTGTTACGCAAGATTTGATGATGAGGAAAGTTTGCGCAAAATTGGTTCCCCGAGTGCTCACCGCCGAACAAAAGCAACAACGAGTGGACATTTGCCGTGAGATGTTGAATGATTTGGAAAATAATCCACACTTTTTAGACAACGTAGTAACAGGCGACGAATCGTGGACATTCCAGTATGACCCGGAGACGAAAGCCCAGAGCTCGGAGTGGCACACACTGGCATCCCCATGGCCGAAGAAAGCAAAAATGTCAAAGTCCCGCATCAAGACAATGCTGATTGTGTTTTTCGACAAGCAGGGGTTAATTCATAAAGAGTTTGTCCCTCAGGGGAAGACTGTCAATGCTGAATTCTACAAAGAAGTCCTTCAGCGATTGCACAGAGCCGTCAAACGGAAGCGACAGGACCTTGCTCAACGCTGGCGTCTCCACCACAACAACGCTCCGGCGCACACAGTGTTCCTCGTGACCTCCTACTTGACCCGAATTGGAGTTGAAGTTTTGCCACAGCCACCATACAGCCCTGACTTGAGTCCTCCTGATTTCTTCCTATTTCCGAAGGTCAAAAGATGGCTGAAGGGTCATCGTTTCGACGATATTCCGAATATCCAATGTTCTGTCACGAATGCACTAACTGGGATTACTCAAACGGACTACAGTGGGGCCTATGAATCTTGGAAAACGCGCTGGCAACGTTGTGTCGACGCCTAAGGCGAGTACTTTGAAGAATATTAACGTTTTGTACAAATTGGATCAATAAATTTGTTTTTCTAGACTGAGTCTCATTACTTATCTACCACACCTTGTATGACTACTGTCTTTCTAGATGAGAGAATTTTTTACTACTTATGAAATGCCACATGACTATTGAACGATGTTCTTATGCTTTGCTTTGTACATAGTTGCTTATTTCATTTGATATCTAGTTTCTAGCTGCACTGCCGCATTGGTTAAAATAAAATTTTATAGATGTACTAATATAAATATTTTCTGTCTACAGATCGAGTAAATAATAATTTTTTTTTAAAATTGAGGGAACACAAAATGACATTTACCTTCACAGGAACTGCATTCATAATTTTCTTTTCAAGTAATTGGTAACTTTTTGGTAGAATAACTTCTTGTGGTGCACCACTTTAATTACTTAGACATTAAGATGTGATTATACATTTCC
The DNA here is from genome assembly GCF_023864345.2 of Schistocerca serialis cubense. NCBI lineage: Eukaryota > Metazoa > Arthropoda > Insecta > Orthoptera > Acrididae > Schistocerca > Schistocerca serialis. The sequence goes on from NW_026048462.1 coordinate 6,546,140, forward strand.
CTTATCTGCATTGTTATCTTTAGTGTACTATTTTTTCTGCTTGAGCTATGTCATGTTTAGATATAAGCTGCTGTTTGCCAGGCATAGTGCTACTGAACTTTAATTTGTGTTACTCTGCTAAGCCAGATTTATTTTTTTGTTGCTGCACATTGGCTCATATTAGTTGTAATGTTGCATTGCTTGGTAATTTAGATTTACTGTAGCTTGCTTTGCCATTTTCCAATTTTTTGGTCATTGCTGTTTGTGTTACTTATTTTGTGCTGCTGCATTGCCTCGTCCCTTAGTTTAGCATCTGAGCTCAGTAGATTTAAGTTAGCTTAAGAGGGGGTAGCCTCTAAGAGAATGAGTTGCGATGAATTGGAAGAAATGCATTGAGAAAACAGGTTTAGGTAGGATTTTCTTGAAAATAAATGTTGAGGTAAGAAATGTGTGAACATATAAATACAGAAAGCATGCTTAGATAGAATTTTTTTGGTGGAAACAAAGGATGAAATAAGAGGAAAGATATATGAAGTTTTGGGTTGGACTGCAGTACCAAATGTTACACTGAAAACGAACCCTGTCCTTTCCTATTGGTGTTATCCCACTATGTGTTTGTGTACCCTTGTGTATTTGTTTTCTTCCTGTCTCTGTGTAGTTTCATAGAATTTTTTCTTCTTTTAATATTAAGCTACATTCACTATGATGAGGAATACTGTTATCCTCAAATATAATTGGCATTAATAATATGTTCTTTACCTTGTAAAGATGTTTAGACATTATTTATTCTGTTTTGTTTTAATGCTCATGTGTAAAATTTATGTTCCAAAAGTTATTCTGATCTTTTATGTATCTACTTATCTCATAATTCCTGTAACACTGATGCATATGTTTATTTCTATTCTTTTGTAAAGCCTGTACTACAAATGTTATCTGTATTATTATGTTTTTAATGATGTATTTTGTACCTTTGTAATTGTATTCTTATGTTACACAATTGTAATTGATACCAGTTCATCAAATTAATTAACTTGTAAGTTCCATTTTACTGCACATGTTTCTGTTGGTCATAGTACATGGACAAGATGTGAGAAGTAGGGACTGATAGTGTTTGCACGTGTGTTAATAATTCAGCAAGGGACTGGATAACAGCATTGCTGGTTCTAAGGACAATTCCAAACACTTTGTGAGTGCACAAGTGGTGGTTTATGGACTTGCTATATTCTCTGCAAGACTCTTCGATGGTGATTGTGCACCTGCACAATCGCAACAGATGGCTGCTGGCCATTTCTACAAGGACTACAGTGGGTCTACACCTTTGCTGACTCACCAGTACCATTATTTCTACAAGGACTGCAGTGGGTCTGCACCTCTGGTGGCCCACCAATACCACAATCTCTACCAGGACTCCAGTGGGTCTGCTCTGTGATGACCTACCTACCAATATTCTTCAAAACGTCGAATGACTTTGCTGTGGGTTTGCTATGTTGTGGCCCATTACCTGTCTGCATGTCAAGAGTCAGCACTGTCTTTCCGTTGGAAGGGCAACACTACTTCTTCAAGACTGCATGGAAAACCACTACTTCCGTGTGCATTGTCTTTTACTGCTCAGACTTTGAGAAAAGAAACGGCAGTTTCACTGTGATGAACAATGTGGACTGTCTTTATGGACTGTGAGAAATTTTTAGCTTTTGACCAACATTGTATCAATAAGTGTGTGCATTTGATTTCTTTGTTATTGTAATTATGAAAATTTTTTTTCAAATCTGTATTGGCCACTGCCCAATCCAATTTGTAAAAATTTTTGTGGGGAGCATGGGGGCTATGTAAGTAGGCTGTTTAGGTTTTTTTATTGGTAACGCCACCTCTGTATGAAAATCACTGGCTGTGCTGTGTGCAGTCTGTGGCTAGTTTGCATTGTTGTCTGCCATTGTTGTGTTGGGCAGCGGCAGCTGGATGTGTACAGCACGTAGCGTTGCGCAGTTGGAGGTGAGCCGCCAGCAGTGGTGGATGTGGGGAGAGAGATGGCGGAGTTTTGAAATTTGTCATGAACTGCTATATTTATATATGATGATATCAAGGTAAATACATTGTTTGTTCTCTATTAATATCTTTCATTTGCTAACTATCCCTATCAGTAGTTAGTGCCTTCCATAGTTTGAATCTTTTATTTAGCTGGCAGTAGTGGCGCTCGCTGTATTACAGTAGCTTGAGCAGCGAAGATTTTTGTGAGGTAAGTGATTTGTGAAAGGTATAGTTTAATGTTAGTCAGGGCCATTCTTTTGTAGGGAATTTTGAAAGTCAGATTGCGTAGCGCTAACAAAATATTGTGTGTCAGTTTAAGCACAGTCCTTTGTAACATTTTTCAAAGGCGACGTTTCACTTTGACGAATTAACACAGAAATTGCGTCGATGTGATGTCCCATGGGTTCTATGACTTCTCCTTCTAAGTCGAGTAACTTTTCAATGGAAACGACAGGATTTTCTTTTGGGATACGAGTATCTATTTTCCGATGCACTATTCCCTCTGTTCTGCATCCCTCGCTCCCTCACATTGACGAATTAACACAGAAATTGCGTCCCTATGAAATATTATGGGTTCTATGACATCTCCTTCTATAGCGAGTAACGTTTCTATGGAAACTACAGGATTTTCTTTTGGGATACTGTAGGGAAGCAGCCTACTCACGCTGTAGTAAATTCACATCAGTTTCCATTGTGTGCCAGCCAGTCTGCTGTAACTAGCTCTGACGTCATATATGTTGCGCAATACCTTAAAAATCAAGCAAATGACCTAAAACTTTTCTAGCATGTCAGGAATAATACTAAATTAATGTGTGTTAAATATCAGTTCGATAACTTAAGTCATTTTCGAAATTTGGACGTTTTTCTGAAAAAATCATTGGCGCAACAGAAAAGAGCTAGAGACTTCAAAATTTATATTTAAATTCATCTCTCATAATGATTTAATAAAAACAGTACTTTGGATTTCACAGATTAAGATTTTAGTGGAAATTCATGATTTTGTGGTTTTCGTCCCAAAACTGAAGGAAGCAAGATAGATTAAGTAGGCTAGTAAATAAGGCTAGGATGTTTAGATTTAAATAGGTTGGAGGTCCGCTATGATTATGAAGATGTGTAAAGTTTCTTTTGAATACCTATAAAATTATAGCGATAGCGGATCTCAAAAGGGACAGTTCAGAGCTCATCTACTGCGTACAGTGTAATTTAATTAATTCTCTCGCCCAGAATATTTAACTTAGCCACGTCAAAATTTTATTATCAATACTTACCTGCGTGCTGAATGAACGTTTAAATTAAGAGCTTCTTCGGCCATCAGCAAAAGAAGCTATAAATTATTATGTAACTTGAAGTGGTGCGTTACTAGCCCAGCGGCTAGTCGAGAGAGCCGAAAAGATCATTCGTTCCCTTCGCCGTCCGCACCGCGGGTTTATATATAAGGACGCTGCGCGAGGAAGGCAAGGCCCCAGTTCTCTCCAGACGCTGAATGACACGCCATCTGTGTCGGTAGTCGCGTCGCATCAGTGTATCTGCTACAAACAGCCTCGGGTGCCGTATTAAGTTACTAGAGATACGCGGAACCATGAAAATATTTCATGTGAAGTGTTAATTCTGGAATGATTTCCATTATCTAGCTTCAGTTTGCGTATTGTCGTATTTTCACGTGCCGTCGCGGGACAGACATTCTACCAAATATTTAGCGTGGTGTTTGATGAAGTATTTTCATCAAATTATGGCGAGCATTCTTTTTAATATTTAATTCGGACATTTATAGTTGCATCAGCGCATTGGACTCTGAACTGCTCTGTTAGTTAGGTTGTAGGGATACTTGTGTTTTTTATCAGTGAATTTCAGAATATACTCAACTATTTGGGAAAACCGTTTTTGATTAGAAATCCCGGACAATCTCCTAATTCCTCAGAGCTATAAGCTGCAGCTATAATGGTATCTCAATTGATGTGGGCACTAGGATCTCTAAATACTGGCTCCATGTTTTATTAAATCACTTTCTGGGTGCCAAGAAGTAAATAGAGCGCCAGTGTTGAGAACGGCGAAAGACAGCATTAACAACATTCTAAAAGCCAGAAACTGATTCAACTTGCAAGCGTTTCTTACAGCAAAATTTATTTTTACAAACTTACACACGCCGCCCCACATATGGTGCATCGGCCGGGAAATATCAACTAAGTGAAAGTGATTTTTAACTATTCGGATTCGCGAGTGAAATGCGACACGCAACTGAGTATTAAACGCTGAAAGTGTTACGTGTGTATGTGGACGACGCAGTTGGATTAACAACGCATCTGGATTGACGGAGCTGGCACTGAGTCTATCGGTGCTGCCGGCATCGCGAGAAGCCAGTTTCGCCTCACCGCAATCGTCCGCTGGAGCAGCCGGCGCAGAGCCTGCAATTGCGGGCCACGCAAACACACAACAGCCGTCGGAGAGCCGTCTGCAGTTCAACGTGCCACATCGCATCAGGAATCCTGGTACGCCGCGCCGGCAACGCCATACGTCGTGCAGAAGGAACTAAGTTAAGTGAAAAGCTGTTAAAATTTTTACTAACCTGCACTAAAAGACTGTCGGCGATGGAACCGCCAAAAGAAACTGAAGTTAAACTTATATCAGAACCTATGTCTGTTGTGGGAACTGTAAATCCAGACAATGGTTCAAGTGTAAATATGCATGAAAGTAGTAATGTTAAAGTGAAATATGAAGTATTGTCTCCTGACAGTAGTGTGCGAAGGGGCAATGATTCAATAATAGAGACCCCTGTAGTAAAGCGGAAAGTAGAAATTGTAAATTTATTGGATGATAGTTTCTCTGATGAATTAAAAATGAAGCAGTCATCAGAGATGGTAGAGTTTAAGAAGGAGAAGTTAGATATGACTAATTAATCAGAAGTTTCATTTAGTTTTGATGATTCTGGTATTGGAGCTAGTTTTTTGTCACCTGAGTGTGATATAAAGCCAGCTCGTGAGCAACCCAAAGATGCTGGGGCTGTTGATTTAAATGTTATATTACAAGCAATAGCTGCCAGCAATGCTGAATTAAAGTCTGAAATAACTGAGGTCAAAAGCAGTAATGCTGAAATGTCAGCCAGTAATGCTAGAATGAATGCTGAATTAAAGTCTGAAATTGTGGCCAGCCAAACAAATTTTAATAAACGATTGGAGGTAATGGACGATACCTTCAAGGCTGGTTGCAATAAGTTGAAAGAGGATCTAGACAGTTTGAATTATAAAATTGATTACAATCATGAAGATATTAAGAAAAAGGTTGCTCAACAGTTTTCTGAAATGTATAAAACAGTTAAATCCGAAGTTGCTGAGGTTCGCAAAGACTTCCAAATGGAAGATGCGAAGCTGGAGCATAAGTTAACAGAAAAGATCGAGGCGGAATCTGAATTGTGCTCAGATAGATTTAAAGATGTTAATATTAAAGTCAACATATGTCAAGCAGAAGTAGAAGCCATCAAAACTGGCACTACTCATATTGTACAAAGAGTAGATAATGTTGAAATGAAAGTAGAAAATATCAGTACTAACATTGCTAACATTGAGAGTAAAGTAGCTTCAGTAACTTCCGGTAATGGTAGTATACAACAAGTTGTAGCTGCTGCAAATGCCGCTTTTATCGGGTGTCGGCAGTTCTTGCGGTTTGATCCAGATAAAAATATCCACCCGCTAGATATCTGGAACGATTTTGAAGATGTGATTCCACCAAATTGGTCTGAACGAGAGAAAATCTCGTTTATTAGAAGCCATTTAGCAGGTGACGCCATGCGTTGGTCAGCTGATGTTATGTTGAAGTGTAAAACATTAGCAGAATTTAAAACAGCTTTTATTAATGAGTATTGGTCTAGCAATAAGCAAAATGAAGTGTTGAGAGAATTTTGGAGTGGAAAACGCTTCAATGCAGGCAAGGAATCAATTAAAGAGTTTGCTAGGTCATGGATCTCACGTTTGTTACATTTGGCGGAAAAGCTAAAACCAGAAATGATTATACTAGGTCTTGAAGCCAAACTGCCATGGTATTGGCAAACGAGAATTATATCAGCCCCTAGAGACAATCTGGATCGTTTCATTGAATATTTGGAACGTGTAGAACGTGTTGCTGCCAATGAGGAGCAAGCACATAATAACCGTAATGCCAATAATAATAATAGTAACTTTAGGAACGAACAAAATGGCAATGTAAACATCAGAACAGTAGGTGTTCGCCATCCTAAGAGAGGTAGGAATTGGGGAAATAATTATCAGAACCAACAATGGCGTCCAAGGGATAATAATTTTGTTCCAAACAGAAATATGCATGTAAACAACAGTACGGAAAGTAATGCTGTGCCAGTCAACTATAATGAAAATAAAGGAAACAGTAGTAGGCCGAGGCAGGAAAACTAGTTCCCGTCTATGAGGACACTGGCGCTCACCAGGCGGTTACTTTTTCTATGCCAGTAGTTAAGGGAATTGGTAAGACAGATCAGAATACTCAAACTGAACAGGTGGATGAAGTGTCGGTAGCATCTAAGGATACAACAGAAATATTAGATCACTCACAGTATTTGATAGATACCGTGTTAGAGACGCTTTCTAAGTGGGCAGAGAAAGAGAAGGCGCAGCTGTGTAACGATAGGGACGAGCTACAAAATACGGAATTGTCAGGTGAAGAAGCAGAAGAAATTCATGCTTATATTTACGATGAGGATGAAGTGCTCTTATCTAAAGTGCCTGTGCAGGATGTTGATAATGTACTAATAGATTTAGGACAGGAGATAAGTGGGAATGTAGAGGGTAGGCTGTTTGGGGTCGATGAACCCAGTAGCTGTGACCAGTTGTCACTTGAGAAGGAAACCGACGATAATGTTGAAAGTGGTTTAGCTGTAACTATTGTTATGCCCGGTCTGGAGGCGCACAATCGCTCAGACTACAGTAATTTGGGTCATGTTCAGCAAACTAAATGTAATGAAGTAGTGCGGTGTTTCGATTTAAAATTAATAGACCGACAGGAAAAGGCAGCGGAAAATGTAATTCAGGAAACCCCTACACACTGTGACCTAAAAGTAATGAAGACAGATGTCGATCACTTTAGTTGGAGACAAATCCAAAAGCAACTACTAGATGAATTTGAGAAACCACCTGTACAACCTAGAATAAGCCACCCTATAATAATAGTGAATATGTTGGGTATCAATGTACGTTGTCTCTTAGACGGTGGAAGTGAGGTGAGTGCAATATCTCAGTCCTTCTTTGATGCATTACCTGGTAAAGACAAGCTTACAGTAATGAGGGTATCAAGACTAAGAATAATAGGTGCTACTGGCAAGGTGTCAAAAACGGTAAAGCAAGAAGCTTTACTACCCTTTCACATTAATGGTAATTTAATTGATCATCCATGTTTAATTGTTAACAATCTCAGTATTGAGGTTTTAATTGGCATAGATTTCTTGTCAAAATATCAGAGTGTTGTTGACTTTGAAAGAAGCCAGTTAAAAATGGTCTTGCCAATAACCAGGGTAATTACAGTCCCTTTTAGTGATAAACATGTAGTAACTGATGATGGAACTTGGGAGCTGCCTATACGAGTTCTGAAAAATAGGAGGTATTGGGACGAGGATGTTAATCTTGGACCAAGTAAGCTAAGCACAGAACAAGAAGAAGAAGCAATTATTTTAGACAAGATAGAAGCTAAGTTGCAGGAAATCGATAAGATTTCAGACAATCAAAAGGAAGAAATGAGACAGGTTCTAAAAAGGCATCATAAAGTATTTTCAGATCGACGTGGCGTGGTCAAAGGTTATGAATGAATGCTGTAGGGAGGAGGTTGTTCTGTAACCTCTACACAGTGTGGCAGCTGTGCAGTCCCAGCTGGGTGAGATCTTCTTTCCCATTTCAGGTCTCACTCATTCTTCCTCTTTCCTGTCATCAAAAATTTCGACCTCTTCTTTCATACATTAAATTTTCCGTTATGGTTACCAAGCCAACAATAAACCAATGAATGCTGTAGGGAGGAGGTTGTTCTGTAACCTCTACACAGTGTGGCAGCTGTGCAGTCCCAGCTGTGTGAGATCTTCTTTCCTTTTCAGGTCTCACTCATTCTTCCTCTTTCCTATCTACCTAAAATTTCTAACTCTTCTTTACAGCATTAAGCTAATGAATGCTGTGGGGAGGAGGTTGTTCTGTAACCTCTACACAGTGTGGCAGCTGTGCAGTCCCAGCTGTGTGAGATCTTCTTCCCATTTAAGGTCTCACTCATTCTTTATCTTTCCTATCTACAAAAATTTCGACATCTTCTTACAGCATTAAACCAATGAATGCTGTAGGGAGGAGGTTGTTCTGTAACCTCTACACAGTGTGGCAGCTGTGCAGTCCCAGCTGTGTGAGATCTTCTTTCCCATTTCAGATCTCACTCATTCTTCCTCTTTCCTGTCCACAAAAATTTCGACCTCTTCTTTCCAGACATGAAAATTTTCTGTCATGGCTATCAAGCCTTGAGTTATGTAACCATTCTATCTACCGATTAGTGAAGATAAATACCTAATGTGATAAACCTAATAGTGACAAACAATAGAGAAGTATGACGTAATTAAGATAAAAAAATGTATTTGAGTAACAAGTATGTATAGTACCCTGGTAATATAATAAGTACAAAGTGTTGTTTTATTGGAAATGGTCCACCAACAGTAATTTAAAAAGATATATGAATTCATGTACAAGCAGGATCTGAAGAGGTAGTGAAACCTAGTGTATGCTGTAGAGCTAACTAATTAATAGTAAGAAAGAGATTGCTTAGTGTTATGAAAATATGCAGATAAGTTGTAAGATTAAACTCACCTGGTGTAGCAAGGAAAGGCAGTGTAATAGAATTGGGCAGTGTTCGTGGTTGAGACGTGAAGGACACGTCCCTGAAGTATTTATAAGGTTGGAGCTGGCCATTATTTTAGTGTAGTGTGTGACAGGATACACCTACACGTATTGAGGTTATGAGTTGGAGGCGTGAATGCGACCATAGGTACCCTTATGTTAGATGAGACAGAGCAGCTCATGGTGTCCTATAGGTTTAAGGAATTTAGCATTACGCTCGTCCATAATTACTTGATGCACTTTAGTGGTAGGTCTGAGAGAGACTACCTGTGGTCTCAGCGTCCGATCGAGTGGAAATGGATTGCCACGTGAGCAAACTAATCAGCTGCAATACACTATGAATATGAAATAAATGTGCTATCCTATGCTTTAAATGTTAATACAGTGAGTGTTAAATAAGTTCATACACTAGCAAAGTAAATAAGTAACACAATGACAGACGTGAAACCTTATTTTAGCTCAGCATAAATACACTTCAAAGTAAGTAAGTACCTAATTGCAGATGTGGAACTGACAACAGCAGAGGACCAATAAGAGGATATATGAGTCAACTAAACGTAGTGTGTTTTGAACACTCACAACTGTACTATTACCAAAAGTTACTCACATGTACAAAGAAGCTGAGAAAAAACCACTAATCATACTCATACTATCTCTAAGAATAAGGTAATCAAAGATGAGTCAGTTAAGTTCTTAAAATACAAATGTATCAGGAATGTACCGAGCATTGGTTCAGTGTTCCGGCCCAGAACTAATAAATTCAGATTAAATAGGATTTATGATTATATGCCTTGAGCATAAAATTTTCTCTTGTAAGTGACTATCGGCGTTTTGAGCCATTTGTTTACCGATTTTATGACAGTTAAGTAACCGTAAGAGTAAAATTGAGAAAGGTTCTGTTAACTTTGTTCCAGCAACATACTGAAGGATAAAATGTATATATCCCCATTTCATTGTGACCCACCCTTAGATATTAAGTGAACAGAGTCTGAGGCACTCTTTTTGTTTGTTCTACAGGACAAACCAGATATTGGCAGCCTGGTAGCTGCGTGAAAGCGTGGAGTGACTTGGACACAACTCACAGTGACCCCTCCCCTTTCCCCCATGTAATTTAGAGAGAAGTGAAGGACGCACACCATAGCAACTTCCCCTTCTCTACCCCTGTGAATGGAAGTGTAGGACGCCAGCCAAAGCGGCTACAACCACGTGTGTAAAAATTATTTGTGAACTTTTTCTTTCAGGTTTAGAAAAGACTGCTAAGAGATAATCATCTGTTTATGTATCATGCTATTTTCTTGGAATTTGTGAATGTAAAAATGTATTTAATGGATCTAAGATTTTCATAATTTTTCAATTTGTATGTGTTTGTTTGTCTAAGGCAATATGTATGCCAAAATATTTCATTGACTTTGTTTAAAATTTTGAGTAACGACATTGGTTAAAAGGCAGTGAACATGCCTACAATTTAAATAATTAATGTAGGTAATCAGTTTTCTTTAATGTTTCTACAGGCTTATATTTCAATTTTGATTTTTCATAGGGAGTTAAACTAAACTCTTGCTTCCCTTTTTGTAATGAAATTTTTTTTTATTCTTTAACATTCATAAACAAAAAATTTAAGTAGAGGGTGATGTAGGGAAGCAGCCTACTCACGCTGTAGTAAATTCACATCAGTTTCCATTGTGTGCCAGCCAGTCTGCTGTAACTAGCTCTGACGTCATAAATGTTGCGCAATACCTTAAAAATCAAGCAAATTACCTAAAACTTTTCTAGCATGTCAGGAATAATACTAAATTAATGTGTGTTAAATATCAGTTCGATAACTTAAGTCATTTTCGAAATTTGGACGTTTTTCTGAAAAAATCATTGGCGCAACAGAAAAGAGCTAGAGACTTCAAAATTTATATTTAAATTCATCTTTCATAATGATTTAATAAAAACAGTACTTTGGATTTCACAGATTAAGATTTTAGTGGAAATTCATGAATTTGTGGTTTTCGTCCCAAAACTGAAGGAAGCAAGATAGATTAAGTAGGCTAGTAAATAAGGCTAGGATGTTTAGATTTAAATAGGTGGGAGGTGCGCTATGATTATGAAGATGTGTAAAGTTTCTTTTGAATACCTATAAAATTATAGCGATAGCGGATCTCAAAAGGGACAGTTCAGAGCTCATCTACTGCGTACAGTGTAATTTAATTAATTCTGTCGCCCAGAATATTTAACTTAGCCACGTCAAAATTTTATTATCAATACTTACCTGCGTGCTGAATGAACGTTTAAATTAAGAGCTTCTTCGGCCATCAGCAAAAGAAGCTATAAATTATTATGTAACTTGAAGTGGTGCGTTACTAGCCCAGCGGCTAGTCGAGAGAGCCGAAAAGATCAGGCGTTCCCTTCGCCGTCCGCACCGCGGGTTTATATATAAGGACGCTGCGCGAGGAAGGCAAGGCCCCAGTTCTCTCCAAACGCTGAATGACACGCCATCTGTGTCGGTAGTCGCGTCGCATCAGTGTATCTGCTACAAACAGCCTCGGGTGCCGTATTAAGTTACTAGAGATACGCGGAACCATGAAAATATTTCATGTGAAGTGTTAATTCTGGAATGATTTCCATTATCTAGCTTCAGTTTGCGTATTGTCGTATTTTCACGTGCCGTCGCGGGACAGACATTCTACCAAATATTTAGCGTGGCGTTTGATGAAGTATTTTCATCAAATTATGGCGAGCATTCTTTTTAATATTTAATTCGGACATTTATAGTTGCATCAGCGCATTAGACTCTGAACTGCTCTGTTAGTTAGGTTGTAGGGATACTTGTGTTTTTTATCAGTGAATTTCAGAATATACTCAACTATTTTGGAAAACCGTTTTTGATTAGAAATCCTGGACAATCTCCTAATTCCTCAGAGCTATAAGCTGCAGCTATAATGGTATCTCAATTGAAGTGGGCACTAGGATCTCTAAATACTGGCTCCATGTTTTATTAAATCACTTTCTGGGTGCCAAGAAGTAAATAGAGCGCCAGTGTTGAGAACGGCGAAAGACAGCATTAACAACATTCTAAAAGCCAGAAACTAATTCAACTTGCAAGCGTTTGTTACAGCAAAATTTATTTTTACAAACTTACACACGCCGCCCCATATATGGTGCATCGGCCGGGAAATATCAACTAAGTGAAAGTGATTTTTAACTATTCGGATTCGCGAGTGAAATGCGACACGCAACTGAGTATTAAACAGTGAAAGTGTTACCTGTGTATGTGGACGACGCAATTGGATTAACAACGCATCTGGATTGACGGAGCTGGCACTGAGTCTATCGGTGCTGCCGGCATCGCGAGAAGCCAGTTTCGCCTCACCGCAATCGCCCGCTGGAGCAGCCGGCGCAGAGCCTGCAATTGCGGGCCACGCAAACACACAACAGCCGTCGGAGAGCCATCTGCAGTTCAACGTGCCACGTCGCATCAGGAATCCTGGTACGCCGCGCCGGCAACGCCATTTATCGTGCAGAAGGAACTAAGTTAAGTGAAAAGCTGTTAAAATTTTTACTAACCTGCACTAAAAGACTGTCGGCGATGGAACCGCCAAAAGAAACTGAAGTTAAACTTATATCAGAACCTATGTCTGTTGAGGGAACTGTAAATCCAGACAATGGTTCAAGTGTAAATATGCATGAAAGTAGTAATGTTAAAGTGAAATATGAAGTATTGTCTCCTGACAGTAGTGTGCAAAGGGGCAATGATTCAATAATAGAGACCCCTGTAGTAAAGCGGAAAGTAGAAATTGTAAATTTATTGGATGATAGTTTCTCTGATGAATTAAAAATGAAGCAGTCATCAGAGATGGTAGAGTTTAAGAAGGAGAAGTTAGATATGACTAATCAATCAGAAGTTTCATTTAGTTTTGATGATTCTGGTATTGGAGCTAGTTTTTTGTCACCTGAGTGTGATAAAAAGCCAGCTCGTGAGCAACCCAAAGATGCTGGGGCTGTTGATTTAAATGTTATATTACAAGCAATAGCTGCCAGCAATGCTGAATTAAAGTCTGAAATAACTGAGGTCAAAAGCAGTAATGCTGAAATGTCAGCCAGTAATGCTAGAATGAATGCTGAATTAAAGTCTGAAATTGTGGCCAGCCAAACAAATTTTAATAAACGATTGGAGGTAATGGACGATACCTTCAAGGCTGGTTGCAATAAGTTGAAAGAGGATCTAGACAGTTTGAATTATAAAATTGATTACAATCATGAAGATATTAAGAAAAAGGTTGCTCAACAGTTTTCTGAAATGTATAAAACAGTTAAATCCGAAGTTGCTGAGGTTCGCAAAGACTTCCAAATGGAAGATGCAAAGCTGGAGCATAAGTTAACAGAAAAGATCGAGGCGGAATCTGAATTGTGCTCAGATAGATTTAAAGATGTTAATATTAAAGTCAACATAGGTCAAGCAGAAGTAGAAGCCATCAAAACTGGCACTACTCATATTGTACAAAGAGTAGATAATGTTGAAATGAAAGTAGAAAATATCAGTACTAACATTGCTAACATTGAGAGTAAAGTAGCTTCAGTAACTTCTGGTAATGGTAGTATACAACAAGTTGTAGCTGCTGCAAATGCCGCTTTTATCGGGTGTCGGCAGTTCTTGCGGTTTGATCCAGATAAAAATATCCACCCGCTAGATTTCTGGAACGATTTTGAAGATGTGATTCCACCAAATTGGTCTGAACGAGAGAAAATCTCGTTTATTAGAAGCCATTTAGCAGGTGACGCCATGCGTTGGTCAGCTGATGTTATGTTGAAGTGTAAAACATTAGCAGAATTTAAAACAGCTTTTATTAATGAGTATTGGTCTAGCAATAAGCAAAATGAAGTGTTGAGAGAATTTTGGAGTGGAAAACGCTTCAATGCAGGCAAGGAATCAATTAAAGAGTTTGCTAGGTCATGGATCTCACGTTTGTTACATTTGGCGGAAAAGCTAAAACCAGAAACGATTATACTAGGTCTTGAAGCCAAACTGCCATGGTATTGGCAAACGAGAATTATATCAGCCCCTAGAGACAATCTGGATCGTTTCATTGAATATTTGGAACGTGTAGAACGTGTTGCTGCCAATGAGGAGCAAGCACGTAATAACCGTAATGCCTATAATAATAATAGTAACTTTAGGAACGAGCAAAATGGCAATGTAAACATCAGAACAGTAGGTATTCGCCATCCTAAGAGAGGTAGGAATTGGGGAAATAATTATCAGAACCAACAATGGCGTCCAAGGGATAATAATTTTGTTCCAAACAGAAATATGCATGTAAACAACAGTATGGAAAGTAATGCTGTGCCAGTCAACTATAATGAAAATAAAGGAAACAGTAGTAGGCCGAGGCAGGAAAACTAGTTCCCGTCTATGAGGACACTGGCGCTCACCAGGCGGTTACTTTTTCTATGCCAGTAGTTAAGGGAATTGGTAAGACAGATCAGAATACTCAAACTGAACAGGTGGATGAAGTGTCGGTAGCATCTAAGGATACAACAGAAATATTAGATCACTCACAGTATTTGATAGATACCGTGTTAGAGACGCTTTCTAAGTGGGCAGAGAAAGAGAAGGCGCAGCTGTGTAACGATAGGGACGAGCTACAAAATACGGAATTGTCAGGTGAAGAAGCAGAAGAAATTCATGCTTATATTTACGATGAGGATGAAGTGCTGTTATCTAAAGTGCCTGTGCAGGATGTTGATAATGTACTAATAGATTTAGGACAGGAGATAAGTGGGAATGTAGAGGGTAGGCTGTTTGGGGTCGATGAACCCAGTAGCTGTGACCAGTTGTCACTTGAGAAGGAAACCGACGATAATGGTGAAAGTGGTTTAGCTGTAACTAATGTTATGCCCGGTCTGGAGGCGCACAATCGCTCAGACTACAGTAATTTGGGTCATGTTCAGCAAACTAAATGTAATGAAGTAGTGCGGTGTTTCGATTTAAAATTAATAGACCGACTGGAAAAGGCAGCGGAAAATGTAATTCAGGAAACCCCTACACACAGTGACCTAAAAGTAATGAAGACAGATGTCGATCACTTTAGTTGGAGACAAATCCAAAAGGAACTACTAGATGAATTTGAGAAACCACCTGTACAACCTAGAATAAGCCACCCTATAATAATAGTGAATATGTTGGGTATCAATGTACGTTGTCTCTTAGACGGTGGAAGTGAGGTGAGTGCAATATCTCAGTCCTTCTTTGATGCATTACCTGGTAAAGACAAGCTTACAGTAATGAGGGTATCAAGACTAAGAATAATAGGTGCTACTGGCAAGGTGTCAAAAACGGTAAAGCAAGAAGCTTTACTACCCTTTCACATTAATGGTAATTTAATTGATCATCCATGTTTAATTGTAAACAATCTCAGTATTGAGGTTTTAATTGGCATAGATTTCATGTCAAAATATCAGAGTGTTGTTGACTTTGAAAGAAGCCAGTTAAAAATGGTCTTGCCAATAACCGGAGTAATTACAGCCCCTTTTAGTGATAAACATGTAGTAACTGATGATGGAACTTGGGCGCTGCCTATACGAGTTCTGAAAAATAGGAGGTATTGGGACGAGGATGTTAATCTTGGTACAAGTAAGCTAAGCACAGAACAAGAAGAAGAAGCAATTATTTTAGACAAGATAGAAGCTAAGTTGCAGGAAATCGATAAGATATCAGACAATCAAAAGGAAGAAATGAGACAGGTTCTAAAAAGGCATCATAAAGTATTTTCAGATCAACGTGGCGTGGTCAAAGGTTATGAATGAATGCTGTAGGGAGGAGGTTGTTCTGTAACCTCTACACAGTGTGGCAGCTGTGCAGTCCCAGCTGGGTGAGATCTTCTTTCCCATTTCAGGTCTCACTCATTCTTCCTCTTTCCTGTCATCAAAAATTTCGACCTCTTCTTTCATACATTAAATTTTCCGTTATGGTTACCAAGCCAACAATAAACCAATGAATGCTGTAGGGAGGAGGTTGTTCTGTAACCTCTACACAGTGTGGCAGCTGTGCAGTCCCAGCTGTGTGAGATCTTCTTTCCTTTTCAGGTCTCACTCATTCTTCCTCTTTCCTATCTACCTAAAATTTCTAACTCTTCTTTACAGCATTAAGCTAATGAATGCTGTGGGGAGGAGGTTGTTCTGTAACCTCTACACACTGTGGCAGCTGCGCAGTCCCAGCTGTGTGAGATCTTCTTCCCATTTCAGGTCTCACTCATTCTTTATCTTTCCTATCTACAAAAATTTCGACATCTTCTTACAGCATTAAACCAATGAATGCTGTAGGGAGGAGGTTGTTCTGTAACCTCTACACAGATCTCACGCTGTAGTAAATTCACTTCAGTTTCCATTGTGTGCCAGCCAGTCTGCTGTAACTAGCTCTGACGTCATAAATGTTGCGCAATACCTTAAAAATCAAGCAAATTACCTAAAACTTTTCTACCATGTCAGGAATAATACTAAAATAATGTGTGTTAAATATCAGTTCGATAACTTAAGTCATTTTCGAAATTTGGACGTTTTTCTGAAAAAATCATTGGCGCAACAGAAAAGAGCTAGAGACTTCAAAATTTATATTTAAATTCATCTTTCATAATGATTTAATAAAAACAGTACTTTGGATTTCACAGATTAAGATTTTAGTGGAAATTCATGATTTTGTGGTCTTCGTCCCAAAACTGAAGGAAGCAAGATAGATTAAGTAGGCTAGTAAATAAGGCTAGGATGTTTAGATTTAAATAGGTTGGAGGTCCGCTATGATTATGAAGATGTGTAAAGTTTCTTTTGAATACCTATAAAATTATAGCGATAGCGGATCTCAAAAGGGACAGTTCAGAGCTCATCTACTGCGTACAGTGTAATTTAATTAATTCTCTCGCCCAGAATATTTAACTTAGCCACGTCAAAATTTTATTATCAATACTTACCTGCGTGCTGAATGAACGTTTAAATTAAGAGCTTCTTCGGCCATCAGCAAAAGAAGCTATAAATTATTATGTAACTTGAAGTGGTGCGTTACTAGCCCAGCGGCTAGTCGAGAGAGCCGAAAAGATCAGGCGTTCCCTTCGCCGTCCGCACCGCGGGTTTATATATAAGGACGCTGCGCGAGGAAGGCAAGGCCCCAGTTCTCTCCAGACGCTGAATGACACGCCATCTGTGTCGGTAGTCGCGTCGCATCAGTGTATCTGCTACAAACAGCCTCGGGTGCCGTATTAAGTTACTAGAGATACGCGGAACCATGAAAATATTTCATGTGAAGTGTTAATTCTGGAATGATTTCCATTATCTAGCTTCAGTTTGCGTATTGTCGTATTTTCACGTGCCGTCGCGGGACAGACATTCTACCAAATATTTAGCGTGGCGTTTGATGAAGTATTTTCATCAAATTATGGCGAGCATTCTTTTTAATATTTAATTCGGACATTTATAGTTGCATCAGCGCATTAGACTCTGAACTGCTCTGTTAGTTAGGTTGTAGGGATACTTGTGTTTTTTATCAGTGAATTTCAGAATATACTCAACTATTTTGGAAAACCGTTTTTGATTAGAAATCCCGGACAATCTCCTAATTCCTCAGAGCTATCAGCTGCAGCTATAATGGTATCTCAATTGAAGTGGGCACTAGGATCTCTAAATACTGGCTCCATGTTTTATTAAATCACTTTCTGGGTGCCAAGAAGTAAATAGAGCGCCAGTGTTGAGAACGGCGAAAGACAGCATTAACAACATTCTAAAAGCCAGAAACTGATTCAACTTGCAAGCGTTTGCTACAGCAAAATTTATTTTTACAAACTTACACACGCCGCCCAACAATACGTCTATCTCCTTTCAGATGCACTATTCCTTCTTTACTGCATCCATCGCTCCCTCACATTGAAGAATTAACACAGAAATTGCGTCGCTATGAAAAACATTTGGTTCTATGACTTCTCCTTCTAAATCGAGCAACGTTTCTATTGAAACGATATTATTTTCTTTTGGTATACGGGTATCTCCGTTCCGATGCACTATTCCTTCTTTACTGCATCCCTCGCTCCCTCACGTTGACGAAATAACAAAGAAATTGATCGCTATGAATTACTATGGGTTCTAAAACTTCTCCTTCTATATGGAGTACCGTTTATATGGAAACGAAAGGATTTTCTTTTAGGATACGAGTATCTCCTTTCCGATGCACTATTCCTTCTTTACAGCATCCCTCGCTCCCTCACATTGACGAATTAACACAGAAATTGCGACGTGATGAAATACTATGGGTTCTATGACATCTCCGGCCGACTCGAGTAAAGTTTCTATGGAAAAGACAGGATTTTCTTTTGGGATACCACTATCTCCTTTCCGATGGAATATTCCTCCTTTGCTGCATCCCACGCTCCCTCACATTGACGAATTAACACAGAAATTGCGTCGCTATGAAATACAATGCGATCTATGACTTCTCCTTCTACATCGAGCAACTTTTCTATGGAAACGATATGATTTTCATTTGGGATACGAGTATCTCCTTTCCGATACACTATTCCTTCTTTACTGCATCCTTGGCTCCCTCACATTGACGAATGGACACAGAAATACTATGACTTCTCCTTCTAAATCGAGTAACGTTTCAATGGAAACGACAGGATTTTCTTATGGGATAAGACTATCTCCTTTCCGATGCACTATTCCTTCTTTACTGCATTCCTCGCTCCCTCAAATTGACGAATAAACACAGAAATTGCGTCGCTATGATATACTATGAGTTCTATCACATCTCCTTCTAAATCGAGTAACGTATCTATATAAACGAAATGATATTCTTTTGAGCTACGGGTATCTCCTTTCCGATGCACTATTCCTTCTTTACTTCATCCCTCGCTCCCTAACACCGACAAATTAACAAAGAAATTGAATCGCGATGAAATACTGTGGGTTCTACGACTTCTCCTTCTAAATCGAGTAACGTATCTATGGAAACGATAGGATTTTCTTTTGGCATACGACTATCTTCGTTCCGATGCACTATTCCTCATTTACTGCATCCCTCGCTCCCTCACATCGACAAGTTAACACAGAAATTTCGTGGCTATGAAATACTACGGGTATTCTCCATCTAAATCGAGTAACGTTTCTATGGAAACGACACGATTTTCTTTTGGGATAAGTGTATCTGCTTTCCGATGCACTATTGCTTCTTTACTACATTCCTCGCACCATCATTTTGGGGAATTATCACAGAAAGTGCATCGCTATGAAATACTATGGGTTCTATGATTCTCCTTCTAAATCGAGTAACGTTTCTATGGAAACGACAGGATTTTCTTTTGGGGTACTACTATCATCTTTCCGATGCACTATGCCGTCTTTACTGCATCCCTCGCTCCCTCACACTGACGAATGAACACAGAAATTGCGTCACTATGAAATACTATGGGTTCTATCACATCTCCTTCTAAACCTAGTAACGTTTCTATGGAAACGACACGATTTTCTTTTGGGACACAAGTATCTCCTTTCGATGCACCCTTCCTTCTTTACTGCATCCCTCGTTCCCTCACATTGACGGATTAACACAGAAATTGCGTAGCTATGAAATACTATGGGTTCTATGAATTCTCCTTCAAAATGGAATAACGTTTCTATGGAAACAACTGGATTTTCTTTTGGGATACGACTAACTTCTTTCAGATGCACTATTCCTTCTTTACAGCATTTCTCGCTCCCTCACATTGAAGAATTAACACAGAAATTGCGTCGTTATGATATACTATGGGATCTATGACATCTCCTTCCAACTCGAGTAACGTTTCTATTGAAACGACAGGATTTTGTTTTGCGATACGAGTATCTCCCTTTCGATGAACTGTTCCTTCTTTACTGCATCCCTCGCTCCTTAGCACCGGCTAATTAACACAGAAATTGCGTCGCTGGGTAATACTATAGGTTCTATGACTTATCCTTATAAATCGAGTAACGTTTCTATGGAAACGACAGGATTTTCTTTTGGGATACGAGTATCTCCTTTCCGATGCACTATTCCGTCTTTACTGCATCCCTCACTCCCTCACATTGACGAATTAAACTACAAATTCCGTCGCTATGAAATACTATGGGTTCTATGACTTCTCCTTCAAAATAAAGTAACGTTTCTATGGAAACGACAGGAATTTCTTTTGGGATACGACTATCTCCATTCCGATGCAGTATTCCATCTTTACTGCATCCCTCGCTCCCTCACATTGACGAATTAACATAGAAATGGCGTCGCTGTGATATCCCTTGGGTTCTATGACTTCTCCTTCTAAATCGAGTAACATTTCTATGGAAACGACAGGATGTTCTTTTGGGATACGACTATCTCCATTCCGATGCACTATTCCATCTTTACAGCATTCCTCGCTCCCTCACATTGACGAATTAACACTGAACTTGCGTCGTGATGAAATACTATGGGTTCTATGACATCTCCGTCCAACTCGAGTAAGGTTTGTATGGAAGAGACAGGATTTTCTTTTGGGATACCACTATCTCCTTTCCGATGCAATATTCCTCCTTTACTGCATCCCACGCTCCCTCACATTGACGAAGTAACACAGAAATTTCGTCGCTATGAAATACCACGGGTATTCTCCTTCTAAATCGAGTAACGTTTCTAGGGAAACGACAGGATTTCTTTTGGGATACGAGTACCTCCTTTCCGATGCACTATTCCTTCTTTACTGCAGCCTTCGCTCCCTCACAATAACGAATAAACACAGAATATGCGTCGCTATGAATTACTATGCGTTATATGACTTCTCCTTCAAAATCGAATAACGTTTCTATTGAAACGACAGGATATTCTTTTGGGGCTACGAGTATCTCCCTTCCGATGCACTGTTGCTTCTTTACTGCATCCCTCGCTCCCTCACATTGACGAATTAAACTGAAAATCCGTCGCTATGGAATACTATGGGCTCTATGACTTCTCCTTCAAAATGGGGTAATGTTTCTATGGAAACGACAGGATTTTCTTTTGGGATACCACTAACTCCTTTCCGATGCACTATTCCTTCATTACAACATTTCTCGCTCTCTCACATTGACGAATTAACACAGAAATTGTGTCGTTATGAAATACTATGGGTTCTATGACATCTGCTTCCAACTCAAGTCATGTTTCTATGGAAACGACAGGATTTTCTTTTGGGATACCACTATCTCCTTTCCTATGCAATATTCCTCCTTTACTGCATCCCACAGTCCCTCACATTGACGAATTAACACAGAAATTGCGTCGCTATGAAATACTATGTGTTCTATACCTTCTCCTTCTCAATCGAGTAACGTTTCTATTCAACCGACAGGAATTTCTTTTGGGATACGAGTATCTTCTTTCCGATTCACTATTCCTCCTTTACTGCATCCTTCGCTCCCTCACATTGACGAATAAACACAGAAATTGCGACGCTATGAAATACTATGGGTTCTATGACTTTTTCTTCTAAATCGAGTAACATTTCTAGGGAAACGACAGGATTTTCTTCTGGGATAGGAGTAGCTTCTTTCCGATGCACTATCCGTTCTTTACTGCATCGCTCGCTCCCTCACATTGACGAATTAACACAAAAATTGCGTCGCTATGAAATTCTATGTGTTCTATCACATCTCCTTCTTAATCGAGATCGTTTCTATGGAAACGAAGGATTATCTTTTGAGATACGAGTATCTCCTTTCCGATGCACTTCTCCTTCTTTACTGCAACCCTCGCTTTCTCCCATTGACGAATTAACACAGAAATTGCGTTGCTATGAAATACTATGGGTTCTATGACAACACCTTCCAACCAGAGGAACGTTACTATGGAAACGACAGGATTTTCATTTGGGATACGAGTATCTCTTTCCGATGTACTATTCCTTCTTTATTGCATCCCACGCTCCCTCGCATTGTCGAATTAACACAGAAATTGCGTTGCTATGAAACACTATGAGTTCTATGACTGCTCCCTCTAAATCGAGTAACGATTCCATGGGAACGACAGGATTTCCATTTGGGATACGAGTATCTCCTTTCCGATGCACTATTCCTTCTTTACTGCATCCGTCGGTCCCTCACATTGACGAATAAACACAGAAATTGCGTCACTATGAAATACTATGGGTTCTATGACTTCTCCTTCTAAATCGAGTAACGTTTCTTTGGAAACGACAGGATTTTCTTTTGGGAATGCGAGTATCTCCTTTCCGATGCACTATTCCTTCTTTACAGCATCCCTCGCTGACTCACATTGATGAATTAACACAGATATTGCGTCGTTATGAAATACTATGGGTTCTATGACATCTCCTTCCAACTCGAGAAAGGTCTCTATGGAAACGACACGAATTTCTTTTGGGATAACACTATCTGCTTTCCGATGCAATATTCCTCCCTTACCACATCCCACGCGACCTCACACTAACGAATTAACACAGAAATTTCGTCGCTATGAAATACTAAGGGATCTATGACTTCTCCTTCTAAATCGAGAAACGTTTCTATGAAATCGACAGGATTTTCTTTTGGGATACGACTATCTCCTTTCCGATGCATTAAACTTTCTTTACTACATCTCTCGCACCCTCACAATGACGAATTAACACAGAAATTGCGTCGCTATGAAATACTATGGTTTCTATGATTTCTCCTTCTAAATCGAGTAACGTTGCTATGGAAACGAAAGGATTTCCTTTCGGGATACGAGTATTTCCATTCCGATGCACTATTCGATCCTTACTGCAGCCCTCGCCCCCCCACATTGACGAATTAACACAGAAATTGCGTCGCTATGAAATACTATGGGTTCTATGACTTCTCCTTCTAAATCGAGTAACGTTTCTATGGAAACGACAGGACTATCTTTTGGGATACGATTATCTCCTTTCCGATGCACTATTCCTTCTCTACTGCATCCTTCGCTCCTTCACATTGCGAATAAACAGACAAATAGCGTCGCTATGAAGTACAAAGGTTTCTATGACTTCTCCTTGCAAGTCGAGTGTCCTTTCTATTGAAACGACAGGACGAATTATCACAGAAACTCCTTCGCTATGAAATACTATGGGTTCTATGACTTTTCCTTCTAAATCGAGAAACGTTTCTACGTGAACGACAGGATTTTTTTTTGGGATACGAGTATCTCCTTTCCGAAGCAATTTCCATCTATACTGCATCTCTCGCTCCGTCACATTCACGAATTAACACAGAAATTGCGTTGCTATGAAATACTATGGGATCTATGGCGTCTCCTTCTAATTCGAGGAACGTTCCAATGGATTGACAGGATTTTCTTTTGGGATACGAGCATCTCCTTTCCGATGCACTATTCCTTCTTTACTGCATCTCTCGCTCCCTCGCATTGAAGAATTAACACAGAAATTGATCGCTATGAAATTCAATGGGTTCTATGACTTCGCCTTCTAAATCGAGTAATGTTTCTATGGAAACGACAGACTGGATTTACCTTTGGGAGACGAGTGTATCCTTTCCGATGCAATATTCCTCCTCTACTGCAGCCCACGCTCCCTCACATTGACGAATTAACACAGAAATTGCGTCGCTATGAAATACTATGGGATCTATGACTTCTCTTTCTATATCGAGTAACGATTCTATGGAAACGATATGATTTTCATTTAGGATACGAGTATCTCTATTACGATGCACTATTCCTTCTTTACTGCATCCTTCGTTCCCTCGCATTGACGAATAAACACAGAAATTGCGTCGCTATGATATACACTGGGGGTCTATGGCTGCTCCTTCTAAATCGAGTAACGTTTTAAATGGAAACGACAGGATTTTCTTTTGGGACACGAGTATCTCCTTTCCGATGCACTATTCCTCTTTTACTGCATCCCTCGCCCTATCACATTGACGAATTAACACAGAAATTGCGTCCCTATGAAATACTATGTGTTCTATGGCGTCTCCTTCTAAATCGAGTAACGTTTCTATGAACTCGACAGGATTTTCTTTTGGAATACGACTATCTCCTTTCCGATGCATTAATCCATCTTTACTGCATCCCTCGCTCCCTCACAATGACGAATTAACACAGAAATTGCATCGTTATGAAATACTATGGATACTATGGCTTCTCGTCCTACATCGAGAAGCGTTTCTATGGAAACAGCAGGATTTTCATTTGGGATTCGAGTATGTCCTTTCCGATGCGCTATTCCTTCTTTACTGCATCCCTCGCTGCCTCTCATTGACGAATTAACACAGAAATTGATCGCTATGAAATACTATCGGTTCTATGACTTCTCCTTCTAAATCGAGTCACGTTTCGATGTGAACGACAGGATTTCCTTTTGGGATACGAGTATCTCCTTGCCGATGCACTGTTCCTTCGCTACTGCATCTCTCGTGCCCTCACAATGACGAATTAACACAGAAATAGCGTCGCTATGAAATACTATATGTTCTATCAAATCTCCTTCAAAATCGAGTAACATTTCAGATGAAGCGAAAGAATTTCTTTCGAGATACGAGTATCTCCTTTCCAATGCACCATTCCTTCTTTCCTGCATCCCTCGCTCCCTCACATTGACGATTTTACGCAGAAATTGGGTTGCTATGAAATACTATGGCTTCTATGACTTCTCCTTCTAAATCGAGTAACGTACCTATAAAAACTGCAGGATTTTCTTTTCGGAAACGAGAATCGCCTTTCCGATGCACTATTCCTTCATTACTGCACCCTTCGCTCCATCACATTGACGAATTAACGCAGAAATTTCGACGCTATGAAAACTATGGGTTCTATGACATCTCTTTCTAAATCGAGTAACGTTTCTATGGAAACGACAGGATTTACTTTTGAGACACGACTAGCTTTTTTCCGATGCACTATTCCTTCTTTACAGCATCCCTCGCTCCCTCACACTGACGAATTAACACAGAAATTGCGACGCTATGTAATACTATGGGTTCTATGACATCTCCTTCCAAATCGAGTTACGTTTCAATCGAAGCGATAGGATTTTCTTTTGGGATACGACTATCTCCTTTCCGATGCACTATTCCCTCTTTACTGCATCCCTCGCTCCCTCACATTGACGAATTAACACAGAAATTGCGTCGCTATGAAATACTATGGGTTCTATGACTTTTCCTTCTAAATCGAGTAACGTTTCTATGGAAACGACAGGATTTTCTTTCGGGATACGAGTATTTCCTCTCCGATGCACTATTGTTCCTTACTGCAACTTCCGCTCCCCACATTGACGAATTAACACAGAAATTGCGTCGCTATGAAATACAATGGGTTCTATGACTTCTCCATCTAAATCGAGTAACGTTTCTATGGAATCGAAAGGATTATCTTTTGGGATACGAGTATCTCCTTCCCGATGCAATGTTCCTATTTTACAGCATCCTTCGTTCCCTCACATTGACGAATAAGCACAGAAATTGCGTCGCTATGAAATACTATGGGTTCTATGACTTTTCCTTCTAAATCGAGTAACGTTTCTATGGAAACGACAGGATTTTCTTTTGGGATACGAGTATCTCCTCCCCGATGCACTATTCCTCTTTTACTGCATCCCTCGCTCCCTCACATTGACGAATTAACACAGAAATTGCGTTGCTATGAAATACAATGGGTTCTATGACTTCTCCATCTAAATCGAGTAACGTTTCTATGGAATCGAAAGGATTATCTTTTGGGATACGAGTATCTCCTTCCCGATGCACTATTCCTATTTTACACCATCCTTCGTTCCCTCACATTGACGAATAAGCACAGAAATTGCGTCGCTATGAAATACTATGGGATCTATGACTTTTCCCTCTAAATCGAGTATTGTTTCCATGGAAACGAAAGGATATTCTTTTTGAGATACAAGTATCTCCTTTCCGATGCACAATTCCTTCTTTACTGCATCCCTCGCTCCCTCACATTGACGAATTAACACAGAAATTGCGTCGCTATGAAATACTACGGGTTCTATCACATCTCCTTCTAAATCAAGTAACGTTTGTATGGAAAAGACAGGATTTTCTTTTGGGATACGACTATGTCCTTTCCTATGCACTATTAGGTCTTTACTGCATCCCTCGCTCCCTCAAATTGCCGAATTAACACTGAAATTGATCGCTGTGAAAAACTATGGGTTCTATGACTTCTCCTTTTAAATCGAGTAACGTTTCTATAGAAAGGACAGGATTTTCTTTTGAGGTACGAGTATCTCCTTTCCTGATGCACTATTCCTCCTTACTACATTCCTGGCTCCCTCACATTGACGAATTAACACAGAAATTGCGTCGCTATGAAATACTATAAGTTCTATGGCTTTGCCTTCTAAATCGAGTAACGTTTCTATGGACACTACAGGATTTTCTTTTGGGAAACGAGTATCATCTTTCCGATGCACTATTCCTTGTTTTCTGCATCTCTCGCTCCCTCACATTGTCGAATTAACACTGAAATTGCGACGCTATGAAATACTATGGGTTCTATGACATCTCCTTTCTAAATCGGGTAACGTTTCTATGGATTCGAGAGGATGTACTTTTGAGATACGAGTATCTCCATTCCGATGCACTATTCCTTCTATACTACATGCCTCGCTCCCTCACACTGACGAATTAACACAGAAAATGCGTCGCTATGAAATACTATGGGTTCTATGACATCTCCTTCTAAATCGAGTAACGTTTCAATGGAAACGACAGGATTTTCTTTTAGGAAACGAGTATCTTCTTTCCGATGCACTATTCGTTCTTTACTGCATCCCTCGCTCCCTCACATTCGCGAATTAACACAGCAATTGCGTCGCTATGAAATACTATGGGTTCTATGACATCTCCTTTTAAATCGAGTAACGTTTCTATGGAAACGACAGGATTTACTTTTGAGATACGACTATCTCCTTTCCAATGCGCTATTCATTCATTACTGCACCCCTCGCTCCCTCACACTGACGAATTAACACAGAAATAGCGTCGCTATGAGACACAATGGGTTCTATGACTTCTACTTCTAAATCGAGTAACGTTTCTATTGAAAAGACAGAATTTTCTTTTGGGATACGAGTATCTTTTTTCCAATGCTCTATTCCACCTCTACTGCATCCCTCGCTCCCTCACATTGACGAATTAACGAAGAGATTGCGTCGCTATGAAATACTATGGGTCCTATTACATCTCCTTCTAAATCGTATAACGTTTCTATGGAAACGACAGGATATCCTTTTATGATACGAGTATCTCCTTTCCCGATGCACTATTCCTTCTTACTACATCCCTCGCTCCCTCACACTGACGAATTAACACAGAAAATGCGTCGCTATGAAGTACTATGGGTTCTATGACTTCTCCTTCTAAATCGAGGAACGTTTCTATGGAAACGACAGGATTTTCTTTTGGGATACGAGTATCTCCTTTCCGATGCACTATTCCTTCTTTACTACATCCCTCTCTCCGTCACATTGACGTATTAACACAGATATTGCGTTGCTATGAAATACTATGGGTTCTTTGACGTATCCTTCTAAATCGAGTAACGTTTCTATAGAAAGGACAGGATTTTCTTTTGGGATAAAGGTATCTCCTGTCCAATGCACTATACCTTCTCTACTGCATTCCTCGTTCCCTCACATTGACGAATTAACCAAGAGATTGCGTTGCTATGAAATACTATTGGTTTTATTACTTCTCCTTCTAAATCGTGTAACGTTTCAATGGAAACGACAGGATTTTCTTTTGGGATTCGACTATCTCCTTTCCGATGCACTTTTCCTTCTTAACTGCATCCCTCGCTCCCTCACATTGTCGAATTAACACAGAAATTGCGTCGCTGTGAAATACTATGGGTTCTATGACCTCTCCTTCTATATCGAGTAACGTTTCTATGGAAACGACAAGATTTTCTTTTGGGATACGAGTATCGCCTTTCCGATGCACTAGTCCTTCTTTACTGCATTCCTCGCTCCCTTACTTTGACGAATTAACACAGTAATTGCGCCGCTCTGAAATACTATGGGTTGTATGACTTCTCCTTCTAAATCGAGTAACGTATCCATAAAAACTACAGGATTTTCTTTTGGTAAACGAGTATCTCCTTTCCGATCCACTATTCCTTCATTACTGCATCCCTCTCTCCCTCACATTGTCGAATTAACACAGAAATTGCGTCGCTGTGAAATACTATGTGTTCTACCACATCTCCTTCTAAATGGAGTAACGTTTCTATGGAAACGAAAGGATTTTCTTTTGAGATACGAGTGCCTCCTTTCCGATGCACTATTCCTTCTTTACTGCATCCCTCGCTCCCTCACATTAACGAATTAACACAGAAACTGCGCCGCTATGAAATACTATGGATTCTATCACATCTCCTTCTAAATCGAATAACATTTCTATGGAAACGGAAGGATCTTCTTTTGAGATACGAGTATCTCCTTTCCGATGCACTTTTCATACTTTACTGCATCCCTCGCTTCCTCACTTTGACGAATTAACACAGAAATTGCGTCGCTATGAAATACCATCTCTTCTATCACATCTCCTTCTAAATCAAGTAACGTTTCTATGCAAAAGACAGGATTTTCTTTTGGAATACGACCATATCCTTTCCGATGCAATATTAGGTCTTTACAGCATCCCTCGCTCTCTCACATTGACAAATTAACACTGAAATTGATCGCTGTGAAGAACTGTGGGTTCTATGACTTCTCCTTCTGAATCGAGTAACGTTTCTATAGAAAGGACAGGATTTTCTTTTGGGATACGAGTATCTCCTGTCCAATGCACTATACCTTCTCTACTGCATTCCTCGCTCCCTCACATTGACGAATTGACACAGAAATTGCGTCGCTATGAAATACTGTAAATTCTATCACATCTCCTTCTAAATCGGGTAACGTTTCTATGGAAACGAATGGATTTTCTTTTGAGATACTAGTATCTCCCTTCTGATGCACTTTTCCTTCTTTACAGCATCCCTCGCTCTCTCACATTGACGAATTAACACAGAAATTGCGTCGCTATGGATTACTATGGGTTCTATCACATCTCCTTCTAAATCAAGTAACGTTTCTATGGAAACGTAAGGATTTTCTTTTGAGATACGAGTATTTCCTTCCCAATGCGCTATTCCTTTTTTACTGCATATTCGCTCCCTCACATTGACGAATTGACACAGAAATTGCGTTGCTATGAAATACTATGGGTTCTATGACTTTGCCTTCTAAATCGAGTAACGTTTCTGTGGACACTACAGGATTTTCTTTTGGGAAACGAGTATCTTCTATCCGATGCACTATTTCTTCTGTACTGCATCCCTCTCCCCCCCACATTGGCGAATTAACACAGCAATAGCGTCGCTATGAAATACTATGGGTTCTATGACATCTCCTTCTAAATCGAGTAACGTTTCTACGGAAACGACAGGATTTACTTTTGAGATACGACTATCGCCTTTCCGATGCACTATTCCTTCATTACTGCATCCCTCGCTTCCTCACACTGACGAATTAACACAGAAATATCGTCACTATGAAATACTATGTGTTCTATGACATCTCCTACTAAATCGAGTAACGTTTCAATGGAAACGACAGGATTTTCTTTTGGGATACGAGTATCTCCTTTCCGATGCACTATTCCTTCTTTACTGCAGCCCTCGCTCCCTCACATTGTCGAATTAACACAGAAATTGCGTCGCTATGAAATACTATGGGTTCTATGACTTCTTCTTCTAAATCGAGGAACGTTTCTATGGAAACGAAAGGATTTTCTTTTGGGATACGAGTATCTCCTTTCCGATGCACTATTCAGTCTTTACTGCATCCCTCGCCCCCTCACATTGACAAATTAACAGAAATTGCGTCGCTATGAAATACTATGGATTCTATCACATCTCCTTCTAAATCGAATAACATTTATATGGAAACGGAAGGATTTTCTTTTGGGATACTACTATCTCCTTTCCGATGCACTATTCCTTCTTTACTGCATCCCTCGCTCACTGACTTTGACGAAATAACACAGAAATATCGTCGCTATGAAATACAATGGGTTCTACCACAACTCCTTCTAAATCGAGTAACGTTTCTATGGAAACGAAAGGATTTTCTTTTGAAATACGAGTATCACCTTTTCAATGCACTATTCCTTCTTTACTACATCCCCCGCTCCCTCACATTGACGAATTAACGCAGAAATTGCGTCGCTATGATCTACTATGGGTTCTATGACTTCTCCTTCTTAATCGAGGAACGTATCTATGGAAACGACAGGATTTTATTTTGGGATCGAGCATCTCCTTCCCGATGCACTATTCCTTCATTATTGCATCCCTCGCCCCGTCACATTGACGAATTAACACCGATATTGCGTTGCTATGAAATACTATGGGTTTTATGACATCTCCTTCTAAAGCGAGTAACGTTTCTATGGAAACACAGGATTTTCTTTTGGGATAAGACTATATCCTTTCCGATGCACTATTAGGTCTTTACTGCATCCCTCACTCTCTTACATTGACAAATTAACACTTAAATTGATCGCTGTGAAAAACTATGGATTCTCTGACTTCTTCTTCTAAATCAAGTAACGTTTCTATGGAAACGAGGGGATGTACTTTTGAGATACGAGTATCTCCTTTCCGATGCACTATTCCTTCTTTACTGCATTCCTCGCTCCCTCACACTGACGAATTAACACAGAAATTGCGTCGCTATGGAATACTATGGCTTGTATGACTTCTCCGTCTAAATCGAGTAACGTTTCTATGGAATCTGCAGGATTTTGCTTTGGGTTACGAGTATCTCCTTTCCGATGCACTATTCCTTCATTACTGCATCCCTCGCCCCATCACTTTGACGAATTAACACAGAAAGTGCGTCGCTATGAAATACTATCGGTACTATGACTTCCCCATTTAAAATCGAGGAACGTTTCTATGGAAACGACAGGTTTTTCTTTTGGTATACGAGTATCTCCTTTCCTATGCAGTATTCCTTCTTTACTGCATCCCTCGCACCCTCACATTGACGAATTAACACAGAAATTGCGTCGCTATGGAATACTATGTCTTCTCCTTGTAAATCGAGTAATGATTCTATGGAGACGACAGGACATCTTTTTATGATACGAGTATATTCTTTCTGATGCACTATTCCTCCTTTATTGCATTTCCCGCTACCTCACATTGACGAATTAACACAGAAATTGCGTCGCTATAAAATGCTATGGATTCTGTGGCTTCTCCTTCTAAATCGTGTGACGTTTCTATGGAAACGATATGATTTTCTTTTGAGAAACGAGTATCTTCTTTCCGATGCACTATTCCCTCTTTACAGCATCCCTGGATCCCTCACATTGACGAATTAACATAGAAAGTGCGACGCTATGATATACTGTCAGATCTATGACTCAACCCTTTTTAAATTGAGCAACGTTTCTATGGAAACGATAGGACTTTCTTTTGGGATACGACCATCTCCTTTCCGATGTATTATTCCTTTTTTACTGCATCCCTCGCTCCCTCACAATGTCGAATTAACACAGAAATTGCGTTGCTATGAAATAGTATGGGTTCAATGGCTTCTCCTTCTAAATCGAGTAACGTGTCTATGGAAAGGACAGGATTTTCTTTTGGGATACCACTATCTCCTTTCCGATGCACTATTCCTCCTTAACTGCATCCCTCGCTCACTCACATTGACGAATTAACACAGAAATAGCGTCGCTATGAAATACTATGGGTTCTACCACATCTCCTTCTAAATCGAGTAACGTTTCAATGGAAACGAAAGCATATTTTTTTGAGATACGAGTATCTCCTTTCCAATGCACTATTCCTTCTTTACTACATACCTCGCTCCCTCACATTGACGAATTATCACAGAAATTGCGTCGCTATGATATACTATGGGTTCTATGACTTCTCCTTTTTAATCGAGGAACGTATCTATGGAAACGACAGGATTTTATTTTGGGATACGAGTATCTCCTTTCCGATGCACTATTCCTTCTTTACTGCATCCCTCGCTCCGTCACATTGACGAATTAACACTGATATTGCGTTGCTATGAATTACTATGGGTTCTATGACATCTCCTTCTAAATCGAGTAACGTTTATATGGAAACACAAGATTTTCTTTTGGGATAAGACTATATCCATTCCGATGCACTATTAGGTCTTTACTGCATCCCTCGATCCCTCACATTGACAAATTAACACTTAAATTGATCGCTGTGAAAAACTATGGGTTCTCTGACTTCTTCTTCCAAATCGAGTAACGTTTCTATGGAAACGAGAGGATCTACTTTTGAGATACGAGTATCTCCTTTCCGATGCACTACTCCTTCTTTACTGCATTGCTCGCTCCCTCACACTGACGAATTAACACAGAAATTGCGTCGCTATGAAATACTATGGATTCTATCACATCTCCTTCTAAATCGAGTAACGTTTCTATGGAAACGAAGGTTTTTTCTTTTGAGATACGAGTATCTCCTTTCTGAAGCACTATTCCTTCTTTACTGCATCCCTCGCTCCCTCACATTGACGAATTAACACAGAAATTGCGTCGCTATGAAATACTATGGGTTCAATCACATCTCCTTCTAAATCGAGTAACGATTCTATGGAAACTACAGGATTTTCTTTTGGGAAATGAGTATCTTCTTTCCGATGCACTATTCCTTCTTTACTGCATCCCTCGCTCAGTCACATTGACGAATTAACACAGATATTTCGTTGCTATGAAATACTATGGGTTCGTTGACATCTCCTTCTAAATCGAGTAACGTTACTACGGAAACGAGAGGATTTTCTTTTGGGATACGACTATTTCCTTTCCGTGCATTATTAGGTCTTTACTGCATCCCTCGCTCCCTCACATTGACGAATTAACACTGAAATTGATCGCTATGAAACACTATGGGTTCTATGACTTCACCATCTAAATCGAGAAACGTTTCTATAGAAAGGACAGGATTTTCTTTTGGGATTCTAGTATCTATTTTCCAATGCACTTTTCCGTGTCTACTGCATCCCTCGCTTCCTCACATTGACGAACTAACAAAGAGATTGCGTCGCTATGAAATAGTATTGGTCCTATTACTTCTCCTTCTAAATCGTGTAACGTTTCTATGGAAACGACAGGATTTTCTTTTGGGATACGAGTATCTCCTTTCCCGAAGCACTTGTCCTACTTACTACATCACTCGCTCACTCACATTGACGAATTAACACAGAAATTGCGTCGCTAAGAAATACTATGGGTTCTAAGACTTCTCTTTCTAAATCGAGTAACGTGTGCATATAAGGGACAGGATTTTCTTTTGGGATCCGACTATCTCCTTTCCGATGCACTATTCTTTCTTCACTGCATCCCTCGCTCCCTCACATTGACGAATTAACACAGAAATATCGTCGCTATGAAATACTATGGGTTCTACCACAAATCCTTCTAAATGGAGTAACGTTTCTATGGAAACGAAAGGTTTTTCTTTTGAGATACGAGTATCTCCTTTCCGATGCACTATTCCTTCTTTACTGCATCCCTCGCTCCCTCACATTGACGAATTAACACAGAAATAGCGTCGCTATGAAATACTATGGGTTCTACCACATCTCCTTCTAAATCGAGTAACGTTTCTATGGAAACGAAAGGATTTTCTCTTGAGATACGAGTATCCTTTCCGATGCACTATTCCTCCTTTACTGCATCCCTCGCTCCCTCACATTGACGAATTAACACAGAAATGGCGTCGCTATGAAATACTATTGGTTCTATCACATCTCCTTCTAAATCGAGTAACGTTTTTATGGAAACGACAGGATTTTCCTATGGGTTACGAGTATCTCCTGTCCGATGCACTATTCCTACTTTACTGCATCCCTCGCTCCATCACTTTGACGAATTAACACCGAAACTGCGTCGCTATGAAATACTATCGGTTCTATGACTTCCCCTTTTAAAATCGAGTAACGTTTCTACGGAAACGACAGGCTTTTCTTCTAGGATACGAGTATCTCCTTTCTGATGCAGTATTCCTTCTTTACTGCATCCCTCGCTCCCTTACATTGACGAATTAACACAGTAATTGCGTCGCTATGAAATACGTTTCTATGGAGACGACAGGATTTCTTTTTAAGGTACGAGTATATTCTTTCTGATGCACCATTCCTACTTTATTGCATTTCCCGCTACCTCACATTGACGAATTAACACAGAAACTGCGTCGCTATAAAATGCTATGGATTCTGTCGCTTCTCCTTCTAAATCGTGTGACGTTTCTATGGAAACGATAAGATTTTCTTTTGAGAAACGAGTATCTTCTTTCCGATGCACTATTCCCTCTTTACTGCATCCCTGGCTCCCTCACATTGACGAATTAACATAGAAAGTGCGACGCTATGATATACTGTCAGATCTATGACTCCCCCTTTTTAAATTGAGTAACGTTTCTATGGAAACGACAGGACTTTCTTTTGGGATACGACCATCTCCTTTCCGATGCATTATTCCTTTTTTACTGCATACCTCGCTCCCTCACAATGTCGAATTAACACAGAAATTGCGTTGCTATGAAATACTATGGGTTCTATGACATTTCTTTACAACTCGAGTAAAGTTTTTATGTAAACGACAGGAATTTCTTATGGGAGACGTCTATCTCGTTCCCGATGCATCATTCCTTCTTTACTGCAACCCTCGCTCCCACACATGACGAATTAACACAGAAATTGCGTCGCTCTGAAATACTATGGGTTCTATGACCTCTCCTACTAAATCGAGTAACGTTTCTATGGAAAAGACAGGATTTTCATTTGGAATACGCCCAACTCCTTTCAGATGCACTATTCCTTCTTTACTATATCCCTCGCTCCCTCACATTGTCGAATTAACACAGAAATTGCGTCGCTATGAAATACTGTGGGTTCAATCAGATCTCCTTCTAAATCGAGTAACGTTTCTATGGAAACTACAGGATTTTCTTTTGGGAAACGAGTATCTTCTTTCCGATGCACTATTCCTTCTTTACTGCATCCCTCGCTCAGTCACATTGACGAATTAACACAGATATTTCGTTGCTATGAAATACTATGGGTTCTATGACAGCTCCTTTTAATCGCGTAACGTTACTATGGAAACGTAAGGATTTTCTTTTGGGATACGACTATCTCCTTACCGATGCACTATTAGGTCTTTACTGCATCGCTCGCTCCCTCACATTGGCGAATTAACACTGAAATTGATCGCTATGAAACACTATGGGTTCTATGACTTCTCCTTCTAAATCGATTAACGTTTCTTTAGAAAGGACAGGATTTACTTTTGGGATACGAGTATCTATTTTCAATGCACTTTTCCTTCTCTGCTGCATCCCTCGCTCCCTCACATTGACGAATTATCAAAGAGATTGCGTCGCTAAGAAATACTATTTATCCTATTACTTCTCCTTCTAAATCGTGTAACGTTTCTACGGAAACGACAGGATTTTCTTTTGGGATACGAGTATCTCCTTTCCCGAAGCACTTGTCATTCTTACTACATCCCTAGCTCCCTCACATTGACGAATTAACACAGAAAATGCGTCGCTAAGAAATACTATGGGTTCTAAGACTTCTCTTTCTAAATCGAGTAACGTGTCTATATAAAGGACAGGATTTTCTTTTGGGATACGACTATCTCCTTTCCGATGCACAATTCCTTCTTTACTGCATCCCTCGCCCCTCACATTGACAAATTAACAGAATTTGCGTCGTTATGAATTACTATGCGTTCTATGGGGTCTCCTTCTAAATCGAGGAACGTGTCTATGGAAAGGACAGGGTTTTCTTTTACGTAACGACTATCTCCTTTCCGATGCACTATTCCTTCTTTACTGCATCCCTCGCACCCTCACATTGACGAATTAACACAGAAATAGCGTCGCTATGAAATACTATTGGTTCTACCACATCTCCTTCTAAGTCGAGTAACGTTTCTATGGAAACAAAAGGATTTTCGTTTGAGATACGAGTATCTTCTTTCCGATGCACTATTCCTTCTTTACTGCATCCCTCGCTCCCTCACATTGACGAATTAACACCGAAATTGCGTCGCTATGAAATACTATTGATTCTATCACATCTCCTTCTAAATCAAATAACGTTTCTATGGAAACGAAAGGATCTTCTTTTGAGATACGAGTATCTCCTTTCCGATGCACTTTTCCTTCTTTACTGTATCCCTCGCTCCCTCACATTGACGAATTAACACAGAAATTGCGTCGCTATGAAATACTATGGGTTCTATCACATCTCCTTCTAAATCAAGTAACGTTTCTATGCAAAAGACAGGATTTTCTTTTGGAATACGACTATATCCATTCCGATGCAATATTAGGTCATTACTGCATCCCTCGCTCCCTCACATTGACAAATTAAAACTGAAATTGATCGCTGTGAAAAAGTGTGGGTTCTATGACTTCTCCTTCATAATCGAGTAACGTTTCTATAGAAAGGACAGGATTTTCTTGTGGGATACGAGTATCTCCTGTCCAATGCACTATTCCTTCTTTACTGCATCCCTCTCTCCCTCACATTGACGAATTAACTCAGAAATTGCATCGCTATGAAATACTATGGAGTCTATGACTTCTCCTTCTAAATCGAGGAACGTATGTATGGAAACGACAGGATTTTATTTTGGGATACGAGTATCTCCTTTCCGATGCACTATTCCTTCTTTACTGCATCCCTCGCTCCGTCACATTGACGAATTAACACAGATATTGCGTTGCTATGAAATACTATGGGTTCTATGACATCTCCTTCTAAATCGAGTAACGTTTCTATGGAAACACAGGATTTTCTTTTGGGATAAGACTATATCCTTTCCGATGCACTATTAGGTCTTTACTGCATCCCTCGCTCCCTCACATTGACAAATTAACACTGAAATTGATCGCTGTGAAAAACTATGGGTTCTATGACTTCTTCTACTAAATCGAGTAACGTTTCTATGGAAACGAGAGGATGTACTTTTGAGATACGAGTATCTCCTTTCCGAAGCACTATTCCTTCTTTGCTACATCCCTCGCACCCTCACATTGACGAATTAACACAAAAATTGCGTCGCTATGATACTATGGGTTCTATCACTTCTTAATCTAAATCAAGTAACCTTTCTATGGAAACGAAAGGATCTTCTTTTGAGATACGAGTATTTCCTTCCCAATGCGCTATTCCTTCTTTACTGCATACCTCGCTCCCTCACATTGACGAATTAACACAGGAATTACGTCACTATGAAATACTATCTGTTCTATGACTTTGCCTTCTAAATCGAGTAACGTTTCTATGGACACTACAGGATTTTCTTTTGGGAAACCAGTATCTTCTTTCCGATACCCTATTCCTTCTTTAGTGCATCTCTCGCTCCCTCACACTGACGAACTAACACAGAAATTGCGTCGCTATGAAAAACTATGGGTTCTATGACATCTCCTTGTAAATCGAGTAACGTTTCTATGGAAACGAGAGGATTTTCTTTTGGGATACGAGTAACTCCTTTCCGATGCACTAGTTCTTCTTTACTGCACCCCTCGCTCCCTTACATTGACGGATTATCACAGTAATTGCTTCGCTATGAAATACTATGGGTTGTATGACTTCTCCTTCTAAATCGAGTAACGTTTCTATGGAAACGACTGGATTTTCCCACGGGTTACGAGTATCTCCTTTCCGATGCACTATTCCTTCTTACTGCATCCCTCGCTCCATCACTTTGACGAATTAACACAGAAACTGCGTCCCTATGAAATACTATCGGTTCTATGACTTCCTCTTTTTCAAAATCGAGTAACGTTTCTACGGAAACGACAGGCTTTTCTTCTGGGATACGAGTATCTCCTTTCCGATGCAGTATTCCTTCTTTACTGCATCACTCGCTCCCTTACATTGACGAATTAACACAGTAATTGCGTCGCTATGAAATACTATGTCTTGTATGACTTCTCCGTGTAAATCGAGTAACGTTTCTATGGAAACTGCAGGATTTTGCTTTGGGTTACGAGTATCTCCTTTCCGATGCACTATTCCTTCTTTACTGCATTCCTCGCCCCATCACTTTGACGAATTAACACAGAAAGTGCGTCGGTATGAAATACTATCGGTTCTATGTCTTCCCCTTTTAAAATTGAGTATCGTTTCTATGGAAACAACAGGACTTTCTTTTGGGATACGGCCAATCCTTTCCGATGCACTATTCCTTCTTTACTACGTCCCTCGCTCCCTCACATTGACGAATTAACACAGAAGCTGCGTCGCTATGAAACACTATGTGTTCAATGGCTTCCCCTTCTAATTCGAGTAACGTTTCAATGGAAACGACAGGATTTTCTTTTGGGATACAACTATCTCCGTTCCGATGCACTATTACTTCTTTATTGCATCCCTCGCTCCCTCACACTGACGAATTAACACAGAAATTGCGTCGCTATGAAAATCTATGTGTTCTATGAAATCACCTTCTAAATCGAGTAACGTTTCATGGGAAACGACAGAATTTTCTTTTGGGATACGACTATACCCTTTCCGATGCACTATTCCTTCTTTACTGCATCTCTCACATCCCTCACATTGACGAATTAACACAGAAATTGCGTCGCTATGAAATACTATGGGTTCAATCACATCTCCTTCTAAATCGAGTAACGATTCTATGGAAACTACTGGATTTTCTTTTGGGAAATGAGTATCTTCTTTCCGATGCACTATTCCTTCTTTATTGCATCCCTCGCTCAGTCACATTGACGAATTAACACAGATATTTCGTTGCTATGAAATACTATGGGTTCGTTGACATCTCCTTCTAAATCGCGTAACGTTACTACGGAAACGAGAGGATTTTCTTTTGGGATACGACTATTTCCTTTCCGTGCATTATTAGGTCTTTACTGCATCCCTCGCTCCCTCACATTGACGAATTAACACTGAAATTGATTGCTATGAAACACTATGGGTTCTATGACTTCACCATCTAAATCGAGAAACGTTTCTATAGAAAGGACAGGATTTTCTTTTGGGATTCTAGTATCTATTTTCCAATGCACTTTTCCGTCTCTACTGCATCCCTCGCTCCCTCACATTGAAGAACTAACAAAGAGATTGCGTCGCTATGAAATAGTATTGGTCCTATTACTTCTCCTTCTAAATCGTGTAACGTTTCTATGGAAACGACAGGATTTTCTTTTGGGATACGAGTATCTCCTTTCCCGAAGCACTTGTCCTACTTACTACATCCCTCGCTCACTCACATTGACGAATTAACACAGAAATTGCGTCGCTAAGAAATACTATGGGTTCTAAGACTTCTCTTTCTAAATCGAGTAACGTGTGTATATAAGGGACAGGATTTTCTTTTGGGATCCGACTATCTCCTTTCCGATGCACTATTCTTTCTTCACTGCATTCCTCGCTCCCTCACATTGACGAATTAACACAGAAATATCGTCGCTATGAAATACTATGGGTTCTACCACATCTCCTTCTAAATGGAGTAACGTTTCTATGGAAACGAAAGGTTTTTCTTTTGAGATACGAGTATCTCCTTTCCGATGCACTATTCCTTCTTTACTGCATCCCTCGCTCCCTCACATTGACGAATTAACACAGAAATAGCGTCGCTATGAAATACTATGGGTTCTACCACATCTCCTTCTAAATCGAGTAACGTTTCTATGGAAACGAAAGGATTTTCTCTTGAGATACGAGTATCCTTTCCGATGCACTATTCCTCCTTTACTGCATCCCTCGCTCCCTCACATTGACGAATTAACACAGAAATGGCGTCGCTATGAAATACTATTGGTTCTATCACATCTCCTTCTAAATCAAGTAACGTTTCTATGCAAAAGACAGCATTTTCATTTGGGATACGACTATATCCTTTCCGATGCAATATTAGGTCTTTACTGCATCCCTCGCTCCCTCACATTGACAAATTAACACTGAAATTGATCGCTGTGAAAAACTGTGGGTTCTACGACTTCTCCTTCTAAATCGAGTAACGTTTCTATAGAAAGGACAGGATTTTGTTGTGGGATACGAGTATCTCCTGTCCAATGTACTATTCCTTCTTTACTGCATCCCTCGCTCCCTCACATTGACGAATTAACACAAAAATTGCGTCGCTATTAAATACTATGGGTTCTATCACAACTCCTTCTAAATCAAGTAACGTTTCTATGGAAACGAAAGGATTTTCTTTTGAGATACGAGTATTTCCTTCCCAATGCGCTATTCCTTCTTTACTGCATACCTCGCTCCCTCACATTGACGAATTAACACAGAAATAGCGTCGCTATGAAATACTATGGGTTCTATGACTTTGCCTTCTAAATCGAGTTTCGTTTCTGTGGACACTACAGGATTTTCTTTTGGGAAACGAGTATCTTCTTCCCGATGCACTATTTCTTCTGTACTGCATCCCTCGCTCCCTCACATTGGCAAATTAACACAGCAATTGCGTCGCTATGATATACTATGGGTTCTATGACATCTCCTTCTAAATCGAGTAACGTTTCTATGGAAACGACAGGATTTACTTTTGAGATACGACTACCTCCTTTCCGATGCACGTTTCCTTCATTACTGCATCCCTCGCTCCCTCACACTGACGAATTAACACAGAAATATCGTCACTATGAAATACTATGTGTTCCATGACATCTCCTACTAAATCGAGTAACGTTTCTATGGAAACGAAAGGATTTTCTTTTGAGATACGAGTATCTCCTTTCCGATGCACTATTTCTTCTTTACTGCATCTCTCGCTCCTTCACATTGTCGAATTAACACAGAAATTGCGTCGCTATTAAATACTATTTGTTCTATGACTTCTCCTTCTAAATCGAGTAACGTTTCTATGGAAACGACAGGATTTTCATTTGGGATACGGCCATCTCCTTTCCGATGCACTATTCCTTCTTTACTACGTCCCTCGCTCCCTCACATTGACGAATTTACACAGAAATTGCGTCGCTATGAAACACTATGTGTTCAATGGCTTCCCCTTCTAATTCGAGAGACGTTTCAATGGAAAGGACAGGATTTTCTTGTGGGATACGACTATCTCCTTTCCGATGCACTATTCCTTCTTTACTGCATCCCTCGCTCCCGCACACTGACGAATTAACACAGAAATTGCGTCGCTATGAAATACTATGGGTTCTATGACATCTCCTTCTAAATCGAGTAACGTTTCAATGGCAACGACAGCATTTTCTTTTGGGATTCGGCTATCTCCATTCCGATGCACTATTCCTTCTTTACTGCATCCCTCGCTCCCTCACAATGTCGAATTAACACAGAAATTACGTCGCTATGATATACTATGGGTTCTATGCCCTCTCCTTCTAAATCGAGTAACGTTTCTATGGAAACGAGAGGATTCTCTTTTGGGATACGAGTATCTCCTTTCCGATGCACTATTAGGTCTTTACTGCATCCCTCGCTCCCTCACATTGACGAATTAACACTGTAATTGATCGCTCTGAAACACTATGGGTTCTATGACTTTTCCATCTAAATCGAGAATCGTTTCTATAGAAAGGACAGGATTTTCTCTTGGGATACGAGTATCTTTTTTCCAATGCACTTTTCCTTCTCTTCTGCATCCCTCGCTTCCTCACATTGACGATTGAACAATGAGATTGCGTCGCTATGAAATACTTTGGGTCCAATTACTTCTCCTTCTAAATCGTGTAACGTTTCTATGGAAATGACCGGATTTTCTTTTGGGATACGAGTATCTCCTTTCCCGATGCACTATTCCTTCTTACTTTATCCCTCGCTCCCTCACATTGACGAACTAACAATGAAATTGCGTCGCTAAGAAATACTATGGGTTCTAAGACTTCTCTTTCTGAATCGAGTAACGTGTCTATATTACGGACCGGATTTTCAATTTTGGGATACGACTTTCTCCTTTCCGATGCACTATTCCTTCTTCACTGCATCCCTCGCTCCATCACATTGACGAATTAACACAGAAAATTGCGTCACTATGAAATATTATGGATTCTATCACATCTCCTTCTAAATCGAGTAACGTTTCTATGGAAACGAAAGGATTTTCTTTTGAGATACGAGTATCTCCTTTCCGATGCACTATTTCTTCTTTACTGCATCCCTCGCCCCTCACATTGACAAATTAACAGAAATTGCGTCGCTATGATATACTATGGGTTCTATGGCCTCTCCTTCTAAATCGTGTAACGTGTCTATGGAAAGGACAGGATTTTCTTATGGGATTCGACTATCTCCTTTCCGATGCACTATTCCTTCTTTACTGCATTCCTCGCTCCCTCACATTGACGAATTAACACAGAAATAGCGTCGCTATGAAATACTATGTGTTTTATGACTTCTCCTACTAAATCAAGTATCGTTTCTATGGAAACGGCAGGATTTTCTTTTGGGATACGAGTATCTCCTTTCCGATGCACTAGTCCTTCTTTACTGCATCCCTCGCTCTCATACATTGACGAATTAAGACAGTAATTGCGTCGCTATGAAATACTATGGGTTGTATGATTTCTCCTTCTAAATCGAGTAACGTTTCTATGGAAACGACAGGATTTTCTTTTGGGATACGAGTATCTCCTTTCCCGAAGCACTTGTCCTACTTACTACATCCCTCGCTCACTCACATTGACGAATTAACACAGAAATTGCGTCGCTAAGAAATACTATGGGTTCTAAGACTTCTCTTTCTAAATCGAGTAACGTGTGTATATAAGGGACAGGATTTTCTTTTGGGATCCGACTATCTCCTTTCCGATGCACTATTCTTTCTTCACTGCATCCCTCGCTCCCTCACATTGACGAATTAACACAGAAATATCGTCGCTATGAAATACTATGGGTTCTACCACATCTCCTTCTAAATCGAGTAACGTTTCTATGGAAACGAAAGGTTTTTCTTTTGAGATACGAGTATCTCCTTTCCGATGCACTATTCCTTCTTTACTGCATCCCTCGCTCCCTCACATTGACGAATTAACACAGAAATAGCGTCGCTATGAAATACTATGGGTTCTACCACATCTCCTTCTAAATCGAGTAACGTTTCTATGGAAACCAAAGGATTTTCTTTTGAGATACGAGTATCTCCTTTCCGATGCACTATTCCTTCTTTACTGCATCCCTCGCCCCCTCACATACACGAATTAACACAGAAATTGCGTCGCTATGAAATACTACGCATTCTATCACATCTCCTTCTAAATCGAGTAACGTTTCTATGGAAACGCTAGGATTTTCTTTTGGGATACGAGTATCTCCTTTCCGATGCACTATTCCTTCTTTACTGCATCCCTCGCTCCCTCACACTGACGAATTAACACAGAAATTGCTTCGCTATGAAATACTATGGGTTCTATGACATCTCCATCTAAATCGAGTAACGTTTCAATGGAAACGACAGAATTTTCTTTTGGGATT
Organism: Schistocerca serialis cubense; assembly: GCF_023864345.2. NCBI lineage: Eukaryota > Metazoa > Arthropoda > Insecta > Orthoptera > Acrididae > Schistocerca > Schistocerca serialis. Next base: position 6,589,488 of record NW_026048462.1, read on the forward strand.
CGAATATCTAATTTCCGATCCAGTATTCCTTCTTTACTGCATCCCTCTCTCCCTCACAATGTCGAATTAACACAGAAATTGCGTCGCCATGATATACTATAGGTTCTATGACCTGTCCTTCTAAATGGAGTAACTTTTCTATGGAAACGAGAGGATTTTCTTTTGGGATACGAGTATCTCCTTTCCGATGCACTAGTCCTTCTTTACTGCATCCCTCGCTCCCATACATTGACGAATTAAGACAGTAATTGCGTCGCTATGAAATACTATGGGTTGTATGACTTCTCCTTCTAAATCGAGTAACGTTTCTATGGAAACGACAAGATTTTCCTTTGGGTTACGAGTTCCTCCTTTCCGATGCACTTTTCCTTCTTTACTGCATCCCTCGCACCCTCACACTGACGAATTAACGCAGAAATAGCGTCACTATGAAATACTATGTGTTCCATGACATCTCCTTCTAAATCGAGTAACGTTTCAATGAAAACGACAGGATTTTCTTTTGGGATACGAGTATCATATTTCCAATGCACTTTTCCTTCTCTACTGCATACCTCGCTCCCTCACATTGACGAATTAACAAAGAGATTGCGCCGCTATGAAATACTATGGGTCCTATTACTTCTCCGTCCAAATCGTGTAACGTGTCTATATAAAGGACAGGATTTTCTTTTGGGATACGACTATCTCCTTTCCCGATGCACTATTCCATCTTACTACATCCCTCGCTCCCTCACATTGACGAATTAACACATAAAATTGCGTCGCTAAGAAATACTATGGGTTCTAAGACTTCTCTTTCTAAATCGAGTAACGTGTCTTTATAAAGGACAGGATTTCCTTTTGGGATACGACTATCTCCTTTCCGATGCACTATTACGTCTTTACTGCATCCCTCGCTCCCTCACATTGACGAATTAACACAGAAATTGCGTCGCTATGAAATACTATGGATTCTATCACATCTCCTTCTAAATCGAGTAACGTTTCTATGGAAACAAAAGGATTTTCTTTTGAGATACTTGTATCTCCTTTCCGATGCACTATTCCTTCTTTACTGCATCCTTTGCCCCTCACATTGACAAATTAACAGAAATTGCGTCGCTATGAAATACTATGGGTTCAATGGCCTCTCCTTCTAAATCGAGTAACGTGTCTATGGAAAGGGCAGGATTTTCTTTTGGGATACGACTATCTCCTTTCCGATGCACTATTCCTTCTTTACTGCATCTCTCGCTCCCTCACATTGACGAATTAACACAGAAATAGCGTCGCTATGAAATACTATGGGTTCTACCACATCTCCTTCTATATCGAGTAACGTGTCTATGGAAAGGGCAGGATTTTCTTTTGGGATACGACTATCGCCTTTCCGATGCACTATTCCTTCTTTACTGCATCCCTCGCTGCCTCACACTGACGAATTAACACAGAAATTGCGTCGCTATCAAATACTATGGGTTCTACCACATCTCCTTCTAAATAGAGTAACGTTTCTATGGAAACGAAAGGATTTTCTTTTGATACGAGTATCTCCTTTCCGATGCACTATTCCTTCTTTACTGCATCCCTCGCTCCCTCACATTGACGAATTAACACAGAAATTGCGTTGCTATGAAATACTGTGGATTCTATCACATGTCCTTCCAAATCGAGTAACGTTTCTATGGAAACGAAAGGATCTTCTTTTGAGATACGAGTATCTCCTTTCCGATGCACTATTCCTTCTTTACTGCATCCTTCGCTCCCTCACATTGACGAATTAACACAGAAATTGCGTCGCTATGAAATACTATGGGTTCTATCACATCTCCTTCTAAATCAAGTAACGTTTCTATGGAAAAGACAGGATTTTCTTTTGGGATTCGACTATATCCTTTCCGTTGCAATATTAGGTCTTTATTGCATCCCTCGCTCCCTCACATTGACAAATTAACACTGAAAATGGTCGCTGTGAAAAACTATGGGTTCTATGACTTCTCCTTCTAAATCGAGTAACGTTTCCATAGAAAGGACAGGATTTTCTTTTGGGATACGAGTATCTCCTTTCCCGATGCACTATACCTTCTCTACTGCATTCCTCGCTCCCTTACATTGACGAATTAACTAAGAGATTGCGTCGCTATGAAATACTATAGGTTTTATTACTTCTCCTTCTACATCGTGTAACGTTTCAATGGAAACGACCGGATTTTCTTTTGGGATACTAGTATCTCCATTCCTGATGCACTATTAGTTCTTACTACATTCCTCACTACCTCACATTGACGAACTAACTCAGAAATTCGTCGCTATGATATACTATGGATTCTATCACATCTCCTTCTAAATCGAGTAACGTTTCTATGGAAACGAAAGGATTTTCTCTTGAGATACGAGTATCTCCTTTCCGATGCACTATTCCTTCTTTACTGCAACCCTCGCTCCCTCACATTCACGAATTAACACAGAAATTGCGTCGCTATGAAATACTATGGGTTCTATCACATCTCCTTCTAAATCAAGTAACGTTTCTATGGAAACGAAAGGATTTTCTTTTGAGATACGAGTATTTCCTTCCCAATGCGCTAATCCTTCTTTTTCTGCATTCCTCGCTCCCTCACATTGACGAATTAACACAGAAATTGCGTCGCTATGAAGTACTACGGGTTCTATGACTTTGCCTTCTAAATCGAATAACGTTTCTATGGACACTACAGAATTCTCTTTTGGGAAACGAGTATCTTCTTTCCTATGCACAATTCCTTCTGTACTGCATCCCTCGCTCCCTCTCATTGGCGAATTAACACAGCAATTGCGTCGCTATGAAATACTATGGGTTCTATGACTTCTCCTTCTAAATCGAGGAACGTATCTATGGAAACGACAGGATTTTCTTTTGGGATACGAGTATCTCCTTTCCGATACACTATTCCTTCTTTACTGCATCCCTCGCTCAGTCACATTGACGAATTAACACAGATATTGCGTAGCTATGAAATACTATATGTTCTATGACATCTCCTTCTAAATCGGGTAACGTTTCTATGGAAACGACAGGATTTTCTTTTGGGATACGACTATCTCCTTTCCGATGCACTATTAGGTCTTTACTGCATCCCTCGCTCCCTTACATTGACGAATTAACACTGATATTGATCGCTATGAACACAATGGGTTCTATGACTTCTCCTTCTAAATCGAGTAACGTTCCTATAGAGAGGACAGGATTTTCTTTTGGGATACGAGTATCTTTTTTCCAATGCACTATTCCTTGTGTACTGCATCCCTCGCTCCCTCTCATTGGCGAATTAACACAGCAATTGCGTAGCTATGAAATACTATGGGTTTTACCACATCTCCTTCTAAATCGAGTAACGTTTCTATGGAACCGACAGGATTTTCCTTTTGTGTTCGAGTATCTCCTTTTCGAAGCACTATCCCTTCTTTTCTGCATCACTCGCTTCATCACTTTGACGAATTAACACAGAAAGTGCGTCGCTATGAAATAGTATGGGTTCCATGACTTCTCCTTCTAATTCGAGTAATGTTTATTTGGAAACGACAGGATTTCCTTTTGGGGAACGAGTATATCCATTCTGATGCACTATTCCTCCTTTACTGCATTACCCGCTCCCGCAAATTGACGAATTAACACAGACAATGCGTCGCTATGAAATGCTATGGGTTCTATGACTTCTCCATCTAAATCGTGTAACGTTCCTATGGAATGAAACGTCCCCTTTCAACAATTTTACATACGACTGTGCTTAAACTGACACACAATATTTTTAGCGCAACGCAATATGACTTTCAAAATTCCCTACTAAAGAATGGCCCTGACAAACATTAAACTATACCTTTCACAAATCACTTACCTCACAAAAATCTTCGCTGCTCAAGCTACTGCAATACAGCGAGCGCCACTACTGCCAGCTAAATAAAAGATTCAAACTATGAAAGGCACTAACTACTGATAGGGATAGTTAGCAAATGAAAGATATTAATAGAGAACAAACAATGTATTTACCTTGATATCATCATGTAGAAATATAGCAGTTCATGACAAATTACAAATCTCCGCCATCTCTCTCCCCACATCCACCACTGCTGGCGGCTCACCTCCAACTGCGCAACGCTACGCGCTGTTCACATCCAGCTGCCTAACACTACAATGGCGAGTATTACAATAATGCAAAGCAGACACAGACTGCCCACAGCACAGCCAGTGATTGTCATACAGAGGTGGCGTTACAAATAAAAAACCTAAACAGCCTACTTACATAGAGAAAACATAAACAGCCTACTTACATAGAGAAAACATAAACAGCCTACTTACATAGCCCCCATGCTCCCCACAAAAATTTTTACAAATGGTGTTGGGCACTGGCCAATACAGATTTGACAAAAATTTTTCACAATTACAGTAACAAAGACATAAAATGCACACACTTATTAATATTACGTTGGTCAAAAGATCAAAATTTCTCACAGTCCATAAAGACAGTCCACATTGTTCATCACAGTAAAATATAGTGTTTTTCTCAAAGTCTGAGCAGTAGAAGAAAATGCACACGGAAGTAGTGGATTTCCATGCAGTCTTGAAGAAGTAGTGTTGTCCTTCCAACGGAAAGACAGTGCTGACTCTTGACATGCAGACAAGTAATGGGTCACAACAGAGCAAACCCACTGCAGAGTCAGTCGAAGTTTTGATGAATATTGGTAGGTAGGTCATCACAGAGTAGACCCACTGTAGTCCTGGTAGAGACGGCCAGCAGCCATCTGTTGCGATTGTGCAGGTGCACATTCACCATCGAAGAGTCTTGCAGAGAATATAGCAAGTCCATAAACCACCACTTGTGCACTCACAAAGTTTTTGGAATTGTCCTTAGAACCAGCAATGCTGTTATCCAGTCCCTTGCAGAATTATTAACACACGTGCAAACACTATCAGTCCCTACTTCTCACATATTGTCCATATACTATGACCAACAGAAACGTGTGCAGTGAAATGTAACTTACAAGTTAATAATAAGATGAACTGGTGTCAATTACAGTTTTATAACATGAGAATACAATAACAAAGGTACAGAATACATCATTAAAGAACATAGCAATACTGATAACATTTGTAGTACAGGCTTTACAAAAGAATAGAAATAGACATATACGTCAGTGTTACAGGAATTATGACATGAGTACATACATAAAAGATCACAATAACTTTTGAAACATCAACTTCACACATGAGCATTAAATAGAATAAATAATGTGTAAGCATATTTATAAGGTAAATAACATATTATTAATGCCAATTATATTGGAGGATAACAGTATTCCTCATCATAGTGAATGTAGCTTAATATTAAAAGAAGAAAAAATTGTATGAAACTACACAGAGACAGGCCCTGACAAACATTAAACTATACCTTTCACAAATCACTTACCTCATAAAAATCTTCGCTGCTCAAGCTACTGCAATACAGCGAGCGCCACTACTGCCAGCTAAATAAAAGATTCAAACTATGGAAGGCACTAACTACTGATAGGGATAGTTAGCAAATGAAAGATATTAATAGAGAACAAACAATGTATTTACCTTGATATCATCATGTAGAAATATAGCAGTTCATGACAAATTACAAATCTCCGCCATCTCTCTCCCCACATCCACCACTGCTGGCGGCTCACCTCCAACTGCGCAACGCTACGCGCTGTTCACATCCAGCTGCCTAACACTACAATGGCGAGTATTACAACAATCCAAAGCAGACACAGACTGCCCACAGCACAGCCAGTGATTGTCATACAGAGGTGGCGTTACCAATAAAAAACCTAAACAGCCTACTTACATAGAGAAAACATAAACAGCCTACTTACATAGAGAAAACATAAACAGCCTACTTACAGGAATTGATATGATTTTCTTTTGGGATACGAGTATCTCCTTTGCGATGCACTATTCCTTCTTTACTGCAACCCTCGCTCCCTCACATTGACGATTTAACACAGAAATTGCGTCGCTATGAAATAGTATGTGTTCTTTGACTTCTCCTTCTAAATCGAGTAACGATTCTATGGAAACGACATGATTTTCTTTAGGGAGACGAGTATCTCCTTTCCGATACACTATTCCTTCTTTACTGCATTCCTCGCTCCGTCACATTGACGAATTAACACTGAAATTGCGTTGCTATGAAATACTATGTATTCTATGACATCCCCTTCTAAATCGAGTAACGTTTCTATTCAAACGGCAGGTTTTCTTTTGGGATACGAGTATCTCCTTTCCGATGCACCATTCCTTCTTTACAGCATCCCTCGCTCCCACACATTGTCGCATTAACACAGAAATTCCGTCGCTCAGAAATACTATGGGTTCTATGACTTCTCCTTCTAAATCGAGTAACGTTTCTACGGAAACGATAGGATTTTCTTTTGGGATACGAGTATCTCCTTTCCGATGCACTACTCCTTCTTAACTGCATCCCTCACTCCCTCACACTGACGAATTAACACAGAAACTGAGTCGCTATGAAATACCATGGGTTCTGTGACTCCTCCTTCTAAATCGAGTAACGAGTCAATGGAAACGACAGGATTTTCATTTGGTATACGAGTATCTGCCTTCCGATGCACTATTCCTTCTTTACTGCATCCCTCGCTTCCTCACATTGACGAATTAACACAGAAATTGCGTCGCAATGAAAAACTATAGCTTCTATGACTTCTCCTTCTATATCGAGTAACGTTTCTATGGAAACGACAGGAATTTCTTTTGGGATACGAGTATCTCCTTTCCGATGCACTATTCCTTCTTTACTGCATCGCTCGCTCCGTCACATTGACGAATTAATACAGAAATTGCGTTGCTATGAAATTCTATGGGTTCCATGACATCTCCTTCTAAATCGAGTAACGTTTATATGGAAACCACAGGATTTCCTTTTGGGGTACGAGTATCTCCTCTCCGATGCACTATTCCTTCTTTACTGCATCCCTGGCTCCCTCACACTGACGAATTAACACAGAAATTGCGGCGCTATGAAATACTATGAGTTCAATGACATCTCCTTCTAAATCGAGTAACGTTTCTATGGAAACGACAGGATTTTCTTTTGGGACACGAGTCTCTCCTTTCCGATGCACTATTCATCTTTACTACAACCCTCGCTCCCTCACATTGACGAATTAATACAGAAATTGCGTCGTTATGATATTCTATGATTACTATGACTTATCCTTCTAAATCCAGTAAAGTTTCTATGGAAACGACAGGATTTTCTTTTGCGATACGAGTATCTCCCATCCCGATGCATTATCCCTTCTTTACTACATCCCTCGCTCCCTCACATTGACGAATTAACACAGAAAATGCGTCGATTGATATACTACGTGTTCTATGACTTCTCCTTCTAAATCGATTAACTTTTCTATGGAACGTTCAGGATTGTCTTTTGGGATACGACAATCTCATTTCCTATGCATTAATCCTTCTTTATTGCATCCCCCGCTCCTTCACTTTGACGAATTAACACGGAAATTGCATCGCTATAAAATACTATGCGTTCTATGACTTCTCCTTCTAAATCGAGTAACGTTTCTATGGATACGACAGGACTTTATTTCGGGATACGACTAACTCCTTTCCGATGCACCACTCCGTTTTTACTGCATCCCTCGCTTCCTCACATTGACGAATTAACACAGAAATTGCGTCGCTATAAAATACTATGGTTTCTTTGGCTTCTCCTTCTAAATCGTGTAACGTTTCTATGGAAACGATATGATTTTCTTTTGAGAAACGAGTATCTTCTTTCCGATGCACTATTCCTTCTTTACTGCATTCCTGCCTCCCTCACATTGACGAATTAACACAGAAAGTGCGTCGCTATGATATACTGTCAGATCTATGACTCCCCCTTTTTAAATTGAGTAACGTTTATACGGAAACGACAGGATTTTCTTTTGGGATACGACCATCTAATCTCCGATGCATTTTTCCTTTTTTAATGCAACCCTCGCTCCCTCACAATGACGAATTAACAAAGAAATAGCGTTGCTATGAAATTCTATGGGTTCTAAGACATTTCTTTCCAACTCGAGTAAAGTTTATATGTAAACGACAGGAATTTCTTTTGGGAAACGTCTATCTCCTTTCCGATGCATCATTCCTTCTTTACTGCAACCTCGGTATCACACATTGACGAATTTACACAGAAATTCCATCGCTATGAAATACTATGGGTTTCTATGACATCTCCTTCTAAATCGAGTAACGTTTCAATGGAAACGACAGGGTTTTCTTTTGGGATTCGACTATCTCCTTTCCGATGCACTATTCCTTCTTTACTGCATCCCTCGCTCCCTCACATTGTCGAATTAACACAGAAATTGCGTCGCTATGATATACTATGGGTTCTATGACCTCTCCTTCTAAATCGAGAACGTTTCTATGGAAACGATAGGATTTTCTTTGGGATACGACTATCTCCATTCCGATGCACTATTAGGTCTTTACTGCATCCCTCGCTCCCTCACATTGACGATTTAACACTGAAATTGATCGCTGTGAAACACTATGGTTTCTATGACTTCTCCTTCTAAATCGAGTAACGTTTCTATAGAAAGGACAGGATTATCTTTTGGGAACCGACTATCTCCTTTCCGATGCACTATTCCTTCTTTACTGCATCCCTCGCTCCCTCACACTGACGAATTAACACAGAAATTGCGCCGCTACGAAATACTATGGGTTATATGACATCTCCATCTCAATTTAGTACCGTTTCAATGGAAACGACAGGATTTTCTTTAGTGATACAACTATCTCCTTTCCGTTGCACTATTCCATACTAACTGCATCCCTCGCTCCCTCACATTGTCGAATGAACACAGAAATTCCGTCGCGATGAATTACTCTGGGTTCTATGACCTCTCCTTCTAAATCGTGTAATGTTTCTACAGAAGCGACATGATTTTCTTTTGGGATACGACTATCTCCTTTCCGATGCACTATTACTTCTGTATTGCATCCCTCGCTCCCTCACATTGACGAATTAACACAGAAATTGCATCGCTACGAAATACTATGGGTTCTATGACTTCTCCTTCTAAATAGAGTAACGTATCTATGGAAACGACAGGATTTTCTTTTGGGTTGCGAGTATCTCCTTTCCGAAGCACTATTCCATCTTTACTGCATCCCTCGCTTCATCACATTTACGAATTAACACAGATACTGCGTTGCTATGTAATACTATGGGTTTTATGACATCTCCTTCTAAATCGAGTATCGTATCTATGGAAACAACAGGCTTTTCTTTTGGGTTACGAGTATCTACTTTCCGATGCAGTATTCCTTCTTTACTGCATCGCTCGCTACCTCACACTGACGAATTAACACAGCAATTGCGTCGCTATGGAATACTATGTGTTGTATGACTTCCCCTTCCAAATCAATTAATGTTTCTAGGGAAACGACAAGATTTTCTTTTGGATACGAATATCTCCTTTCCGATGCACTATTCCTTCTTTACTGCATCCCTCACTACCTAACATTGGCGAATTAACGCAGAAATTGCGACGCTATGAAATACTATAAGTTCTATGACTTCTCCTTCTAAATCGAATTACGTTTCTATGGAAACTACAGGATTTTCTATTGGGACACGACTATCTCCTTTCCATTGCATTATTCCTTCTTTACTGCATCCCTCGCTCCTTCACATTGTCGAATTAACACAGAAAATGATTGCTATGAAATACTATGGGTTCTATGACTACTCCTTCTAAATCGAGTGACGTTTCTATGGAAAGGAAAGGATTTTCTTTTGGGCTACGAGTATCTCCTTTCCAATGCACTATTCCGTCTCTACTGCATCCCTCGCTCCATCACGTTGACGAATTAACACTGAAATTGCGTCGCTATGGAATACTATCGATTCTACGACTTCCCCTTTTAAAATCGAGAAACGTTTCTATGGGAACGACAGGCTTTTCTTTTTGGGTACGAGTATCTAATTTCCGATGCAGTATTCCTTCTTTACTGCATCCCTCGCTCCTTCACATTGACGAATTAACACAGAAATTTCGTCGCTATGAAATACTATGGGTTCTATGTTTTCTCCTTCTAAATCGGGTAACGTTTATATGGAAACGACAGCATTTTCTTTTGGGATACGACTATCTCCTTTGCGATGCGCTATTCCGTCTTACTGCATCCCTCGCTCCTTCACATTGACGAATTAACTCAGACATTGCGTCGCTATGAAATGCTATGGGTTCTATGACTTCTACTCCTAAATCGTGTAATGTTTCTATGGAATTGCTATGATTTTCTTTTGGGATACGAGTATCTCCTTTCCGATGCACTATTCCTTCCTTACTGCATTCCTCGCTCCCTCACACTGGCGAATTAACACAGAAATTTCGTCGCTATGAAATACTGTTGGTTCTATGACATCTCCTTCTAAATCAAGTAACGTTTCAATGCAAACGACAGGATTTTCTTTTGGGATATGACTATCTCCTTTCCGATGCACTATTCCTTCTTTACTGCATCCCTCGCTCCATCACTTTGACGAATTAACACAGAAGGTGCGTCGCTATGAGTTACTATCGGTTCTATGACTTCCCCTTCAAAAATCGAGAAACGGTACTATGGAAACGACAGGCTTTTCTTTTGGGATACGAGTATCTAATTTGCGATGCAGTATTCCTTCTTTAATGCATCCCTCGCTGCCTCACATTGATGAATTAACACAGACATTGCGTCGCTATGAAATTCTATGTGTTCTATGACTTCTCCTTCTAAATCGTGTAATGTTTCTATGGAGACGACAAGATTTCCTTTTGGTATTCGAGTATACCCTTTCTGATGCACTATTCCTTCTTTACTGAATCCCTCGCTCCCTCACATTGACGAATTAACACAGATATTGCGGCGCTATGAAATAAAATGGGCTCTATGATTTCTCCTTGTAAATCGAGTAACGTTTCTATGGAAATGACAGGATTTTCTTTTGGGATACGTCTATCTCCTTTCCGGTGAATTATTTCTTTTTTACTGCATCCCTCGCTCCCTCACAATGACGATTTAACACAGTAAATGCGTTGCTATGAAATACTATGGGTTCTATGTCATTTCATCCAACTCGAGTAACGTTTCTAAGTAAACGACAGGAATTTCTTTTGGGAAAATGACTATCTTGTTTTCCGATGCTCCATTCCTTCTTTACAGCAACCCTCGCTCCCACACATTGACGCATTAACACAGAAATTCCGTCGCTCAGAAATACTATGGGTTCTATGACTTCTCCTTCTAAATCGAGTAACGTTTCTACGGAAACGATAGGATTTTCTTTTGGGATAAGAGTATCTCCTTTCCGATGCACTACTCCTTCTTAACTGCATGCCTCACTCCGTCACACTGACGAATTAACACAGAAACTGAGTCGCTATGAAATACTATGGGTTCTGTGACTTCTCCTTCTAAATCGAGTAACGTTTATATGGAAACGACAGGATTTCCTCTTGGGGTACGAGTATCTCTCCGATGCACTATTCCTTCTTTACTGCATCCCTGGCTCCCTCACACTGACGAATTAACACAGAAATAGCGGCGCTATGAAATACTATGTGTTCAATGACATCTCCTTCTCAATCGAGTAACGTTTCTATGGAAACGACAGGATTTTCTTTTGGGACACGAGTCTCTCCTTTCCGATGCACTATTCCTTCTTTACTGCAACCCTCGCTCCCTCACATTGACGAATTAATACAGAAATTGCGTCGGTATGATATACTATGATTACTATGACTTATTCTTCTAAATCGAGTAACGTTTCTATGGAAACGACAGGATTTTCTTTTGCGATACGAGTATCTCCCATCCCGATGCATTATCCCTTCTTAACTACATACCTCGCTCCCTCACATTGACGAATTAACACAGAAATTGCGTCGCTATGATATACTATGGGTTCTATAACTTCTGCTTCTAAATCGAGTAACGTGTCTATGGAAAAGATAGGATGTTCTTTTGGGATACGACAAACTCCTTTCCGATGCACTATTCCTTCTTTGCTGCATCCGTCGCTCCCTCACTTTGACGAATTAACACAGAAAATGCGTCGCTTGATATACTACGTGTTCTATGACTTCTCCTTCTAAATCGATTAACTTTTCTATGGAAGGTTCAGGATTTTCTTTTGGGATACGACAATCTCCTTTCCTATGCATTAATCCTTCTTTACTGCATCCCCCGCTCCTTCACTTTGACGAATTAACTCAGAAATTGATCGCTATGAAACACTATGGGTTCTATTACTTCTCATTCTAAATCGAGTAACGTTTCTATGGAAACGACAGGATTTTCTTATGGGATACGAGTGTCTCCTTTCCGATGCACGATTCCTCCTTTACTGCATCCGTCGCTCCCTCACGTTGACGAATTAACACAGAAATTTCGTCCCTATGAAATACCATGTGTTCTATGACATACGCTTCTAAATCGAGTAACGTTTCTATGGAAACGAAAGGATTTTCTTTTGGGACACGGTTATCTCCTTTCCGATGCACTATTCCTTCTTTACTGCATCCCTCGCTCCCACACATTGACGAATTAATACATACATTGCGTCGTTATGATATACTATGATTTCTATGACTTCTCCTTCTAAATCGAGTAACGTTTCTATGGAAACGACAGAATTTTCTTTGGGATACGACCATTTCCTTTCCGATGCACTATTCCTTCTTTACTGCAATTCTGGCTCCCTCACATTGACGAATTAACACAGAAATTGCGTCGCTATGAAATACTATGGGTTCTATGACTTCTCCTTCTTAATCGAGTAACGTGTCAATGGAAACGAAAGGATTTTCATTTGGTATACGAGTATCTCCTTTCCGATGCACTATTCCTTCTTTACTGCATCCCTCGCTTCCTCACATTGACGTATTAACACAGAAATTGCGTCCCTATGAAATACTATCTGTCACAATGACATCTCCTTCTAAATCGAGTAACGTTTCTATGGAAACGACAGGATTTTCTTTTGGGATACGAGTATCTCCTTTTCGATGCACTATTCCTTTTTTACTGCATCCCTCGCTCCTTCACATTGACGAATTAACACAGACATTGCGTCGTTATGAAATACTATGTGTTCTATGACATCTCCTTCTAAATCGAGTAACGTTTCTATGGAAACGACAGGATTTTCTTTGGGACACGGGTATCTCCTTTCCGATGCACTATTCCTTCTTTACTGCATCCCTCGCTCCCTCACATTGACGAATTTATACAGAAATTGCTTCGTTATGATGTACTATGATTTCTATGTCTCCTCCTTCTAAATCGAGTAACGAATCTATGGAAACGACGGGATTGTCTTTTGCGATACGAGTATCTCCCTTCCCGATGCACTATCACTTCTTTACTACATCCGTCCCTCCCTCACTTTGACGAATTAAGACAGAAATTGGGTCGCTATGAAATACTATGGGTTCTATGACTTCTCCTTCTAACTCGAGAAACGTGTCTATGGAAAGGATAGGTATTTCTTTTGGGATACAACTATCTCCATTCCGATGCACTATTCCGTCTTTACGGCATCCCTCGCTCCCTCACATTGACGAATTAACTCCGAAATTGTTCGCTATGAAATACTATGGGTTCTATGACTTCTCCTTCTAAATCGAGTAACGTGTCTAGGGAACGGATAGGATTTTCTTTTGGGATACGAGTATCTCCTTTCCGATGCACTATTCCTTCTCTACTGCATCGCTCGCTCCGTCACATTGATGAATTAACACAGAAATTGCGTTGCTATGAAATACTATTGGTTCTATGACATCTCCTTCTAAATCGGGTAACGTTTCCATGGAAACGACAGGATCTTCTTTTGGGGTACGACAATCTCGTTTCCGATGCACTATTCCTTCTTTGCCGCATCCCTCGCTCCCTCACATTGACGAATTAACACAGAAAATGCGTCGCTATGAAATACTATGGGTTCTATGACTCCCCCTCAAAATCGATTAGTTTTTCTATGGAACCTTCAGGATTTTTTTTGGGATACGACAAACTCCTTTCCTATGCATTATTCCCTTTTTACTGCATCCCTCGCTGCTTCACATTGGCGAATTACCACGGAAATTGTGTCGCAATGAAATACTATGGGTTCTATGACTTCTTCTAAATCGAGTAACGCTTCTATGGAAGCGACAGGATTTTCTTTTGGGGTACGACTCCTTTCCGATGCACTATTCCGTCTTAGCTGCGTCCATGGCTACCTCATATTGACGAATTAAACCAGATATTGATCGCTATGAAATTCTATGGTTTCTATGACTTCTCGTTCTAAATCGAGTACCGTATCTATGGAAACGAAAGGACTTTCTTTTGGGATACGAGTATTTCCTTTCCAATACACCATCGTTGTTTACTGCACCCCTCGCCCCCTCACATTGTCGATTTAACACAGAAATTGCGTCGCTATGAAAAACTATGGCTTCTACGGCTTCTCATTGTAAATCGATTAACGTTTCTTTGGAAACGATAGCATTTTCTATTGGGATACGAGTATCTGCTTTTCGATGCACTATTCCTTTTTTGCTGCGTCACTCGCTCCCTCACATTGACGATTTAACACAGAAGTTGCGTCGCTATGAAATTCCATGGGTTCCGTGACTTCCCCTTCTAAATCGAGTAACGTTTCAATGGAAACTACAGGATTTCCTGTTGGGATACGACTATCTCCCTTCCGATGCATTATTCCTTCTTTACTGCATCCCTCGCTCCCTCACATTGACGAATTAACACAGAAATTGCGTCGCAATGGAATACTATGGGTTGTATGACTTCTCCTTCTAAATCGAGCAACGTTTCTATGGAAACGACAGGATTTTCTTTTGGATACGAATATCTCCTTTCCGATGCACTATTCGTTCTTTGCTGTATCCCTCGCTACCTAACGTTGACGAATTAACACAGAAATTGCGTCGCTATGTAATACTATGGGTTCTATGACTTCTCATTCCAAATCGAGTATCGTGTCTATGGAAAGGGCAGGATTGTCTTTTCAGATACGCCTATCTCCTTTCCGATGCACTATTCCGTCTTTACTGCATCCCTCGCTCCCTTACATTGACGAATTAACACAGAAAATGATCGCTATGAAGTACTATGGGTTCTATGACTTCTCCTTCTAAATCGAGTAACGTTTTTATTGTAACGACAGGATTTTCTATTGGGATACGAGTATCTGCTTTTCGATGCACTATTCCTTCTATAAAGCATCCCTCGCTATCTAACATTGACGTATTACCACAGAAATAGCGTCCCTCTGAAATACTATGGGTTCTATGACATCTCCTTCTTAATCGGGTAACGTTTCTATGGAAACGACAGGATTTTCTTTTGGGGCACGACAATCTCCTTTCCGATGCACTATTCCTTCATTGCCGCATCCCTCGCTCCCTCACATTGACGAATTAACACAGAAAATGCGTCGCTATGAAATACTATGAGTTCTATGACTCCTCCTTCTAAATCGATTAGTTTTTCTATGGATCCTTCTGGATTTTTTTTGGGATACGACAAACTCCTTTCCAATGCATTATTCCCTCTTTACTGCATCCCTCGCTCCTTCACATTGACGAATTACCACGGAAATTGCGTCGCAATGAAATACTATGGGTTCTATGACTTCTTCTAAATCGAGTAACGCTTCTATGGAAACGACAGGATTTTCTTATGGGTATTTCATTGTAAAAATACAGCAACCAGCCACTTTTTAATGCGATTTATTTATGCCAATATGCATTTCGGGTTTGCACCCATCTTCAGCTGGCATATTACATGGATCTTCAGTTACTACAGTAGTACAATCTCGACAGCAGTTTGGATGCTGCAGCAGGCCTGTGTAAAAGCAACGATTCTAATCATTTACTTCAATTTCGCGGAAATTGAAGTAAATGATTAGAATCGTTGCTTTTACACAGGCCTGCTGCAGCATCCAAACTGCCGTCGAGATTGTACTACTGTAGTAACTGAAGATCCATGTAATTTGCCAGCTGAAGATGGGTGCAAACCCGAAATGCATATTGGCATAAATAAATCGCATTAAAAAGTGGCTGGTTGCTGTATTTTTACAATGAAATATCATTATCCACGGCCACGGAGCTCAACAGTACAAATATAATGGACAAATTGTTATTTTCTTATGGGGTTCGACTATCTCCTTTCCGATGCACTATTCCGTCTTAGCTGTATCCCTCGCTACCTCACATTGACGAATTAACTCAGATATTGATCGCTATGAAATTCTATGGGTTCTATGACCCCACCTTCTTAATCGAGTACCGTATCTATGGAAACGAGAGGATTTTCTTTTGGGATACGAGTATTTCTTTTCCGATACACTATTCGTTGTTTACTGCATCCCTCGCCCCTCACATTGTCGATTTAACACAGAAATTGCGTCGCTATGAGAAACTATGGCTTCTATGGCTTCTCATTCTAAATCGAGTAACGTTTCTTTGGAAACCACAGCATTTTCTTTTGGGATACGAGTATCTGCTTTTCGATGCACTATTCCTTATTTGCTGCATCACTCGCTCCCTCACATTGACGATTTACCACAGAAGTTGCGACGCTATGAAATTCCATGGGTTCCATGACTTCTCCTTCTAAATCGAGTAACGTTTCTATGAAAACTACAGGATTTCCTTTAGGGATACGACTATCTTCCTTCCGATGCATTATTCCTTCTTTACTGCATCCCTCGCTCCCTCACATTGACGAATTAACACAGAAATTGCGTCGCAATGGAATACTATGGGTTGTATGACTTCTCCTTCTAAATCGAGTAACGTGTCTATGGAAACGACAGGATTTTCTTTTGGATACGAATATCTCCTTACCGATGCACTATTCCTTCTTTGCTGCATCCCTCGCTCCCTTACATTGACGAATTAACACAGAAAATGATCGCTATAAAGTACTATGGGTTCTATGACTTCTCCTTCTAAATCGAGTTACGTTTCTATTGAAACTACAGGATTTTCTATTGGGATACGAGTATCTGCTTTTCGATGCACTATTCCCTTCTTACTGCATCACTCGCTCCCGCACATTGTCAAATTAACACAGAAATTGCGTCGCTATTCTATACTATCGGTTCTATGACTTCTCCTTCTTAATCGAGTAACGTTTCTATGGAAACGACTGGATTTTCTTTTGGGATACGAATATCTCCTTTCCGATGCACTATTCCTTCTTTACTGCATCCTTCGCTACCTAAGATTGACGTATTAACACAGAAATAGCGTCCCTATGAAATACTATGGGTGCTATGATATCTCCTTCTAAATCGAGTAACGTTTCTATGGAAACGACAGGATTTTCTTATGGGATATGAGTGTCTCCTTTCCGATGCACGATTCCTCCTTTACTGCATCCCTCGCTCCCTCACGTTGACGAATTAACACAGAAATTGCGTCCCTATGAAATACCATGTGTTCTATGACATACGCTTCTAAATCGAGTAACGTTTCTATGGAAACGAAAGGATTTTCTTTTGGGACAAGGTTATCTCCTTTCCGATGCACTATTCCTTCTTTACTGCATCCCTCGCTCCCACATATTGACGAATTAATACATACATTGCGTCGTTATGATATACTATGATTTCTATGACTTCTCCTTCTAAATCGAATAACGTTTCTATGGAAACGACAGAATTATTTTTGGGATACGACCATTTCCTTTCCGATGCACTATTCCTTCTTTACTGCAATTCTGGCTCCCTCACATTGACGAATTAACACAGAAATTGCGTCGCTATGAAATACTATGGGTTCCATGACTTCTCCCTCTACATCGAGTAACGTGTCTATGGAATGGACAGAATTTTCTTTTTGATACGACAATCTTCTTTCCGATGCACTATTCCTTCTGTAATGCATCCCTCTCTCCCTCACATTGACGAATTAACACCGAAATTGCGTCGCTATGAAATACTATGGGTACCAAGGCTTCTTCTTCTACCTCGAGGAGCGTTTCTATGGAAGCGACAGGATTTTCCTTTGGGGTACAACTATCTCCTTACCGTTGCACTAATCCATCTTTACTGCGTCCCTAGCTCCCTCACATTGACAAATTAACACAGAAATTGCTTCGCTATAAAACACTATGGGATCTGTGACTTCTTCTTCTAAATCGAGTAACGTTTCTATGGAAACGACAGGATTTTCCTTTGGTATACGTGTATCCCCTTTCCGATGCACTATTCCTCCTTTACTGCATCCCTCGCTTCCTCACATTGACGAATTAACACAGAAATTGCGTCGTTATGAATAACTGTGGGCTCTATGACTTCTCCTCCTAATTCGAGTAACATTTCAATGGAAACGACATAATTTTCATTGGGATACGACTATCTCCTTACCGTTGCACTATTCCTTCTTTACTGCATCCCTCGCTCTCTCACATTGACAAATTAACTCAGAAATTGCGTCGCTATGAAATACTAAGGGATCTGTGACTTCTTCTTCTAAATCGAGTAACGTTTCTATGGAAATGACAGGATTTTCCTTTGGTGTACGAGTAACTCCTTTCCGATGCACTATTCCTTCTTTGCTGCATCCCTCGCTCCCTGACATTGTCGAATTAACACAGAAATTGCGTCGCTATGAAATACTTTGGGTTCAATGACATCTCCTCCTAAATCGAGTAACGATTCTATGGAAATGAGTGGATTTTCTTTTGGGATACGATTACCTCCTCTCCGATGCCCGATTCCTTCTTTACTGCATCCCTCGCTCCTTCACATTGACGAATTAACACAGATATTGCGTCGCTATGAAATACTATGGGTTCTATGACAACTCCTGCTAAATCGAGTAACTTTTCTATGGAAAGGAAAGGATTTTCTTTTGGGATACGAGTATCTCCTTCCCAATGCACTTTTCTTTCTCTACTGCATCCCTCGCTCCATCACATTGTCGAATTAACACAGAAATTGCGTCGCTCTGAAATACTATGAGTTCTATGACATCTCCTTCTAAATCGAGTAACGTTTATATGAAAACAATAGGATATTCTTTTGGGATACGAGTATCTCCTTTCCCGATGCACTATTCCTTTTTTCTGCGTCCCTCGCTGCCTCACATTGACGAATTAACACAGAAATTGCGTCCCTATGAGGTATTATGTGTTCCATGAGTTCTCCTTCTAAATCGAGTAACGTTTATATGGAATCGACAGGATTTTCTTTTTATGATACGAGTACCTCCTTTCCGATGCACTAATCCTTCCTTACTGCATCCCTGGCTTCCTCACAGTGACGATTTAACACAGAAATTGCGGCGCTATGAAATACTATGTGTTCTTTGACAGTTCCTTCTAAATCGAGTAACGTTTCTATGGAAGCGACAGGATTTTCTTTTGGAATACGAGTATCTCCTTTCCGATGCACTAATCCTTTTTTTCTGCATCACTTGCTTTCTCTCATTGACGAATTAAGACAGAAGTTGCGTCGCTATGGAATTCCACGGGTTCTATGACTTCTCCTTCTAAATCGAGTAACGTTTCAATGGAAACTACAGGATTTTCTTTTGGGATACGACTATCTGCCTTCCGATGCATTAAACCTTCTTTACTGCATCCCTCGCTCCCTCACATTGACGAATTAACACAGAATTTGCGTGATTATGGAATACTATGTGATCATTGTCTTCTCCTTCTAAATCGGGGACCGTTACTATGGAAACGACAAGATTTTATTTTGGGATACGAGTATTTCCTTTCCGATGCAGTATTCCTTCTTTACTGCATCCCTCGCTCCCTCACCTTAATGAATTAACACAGATATTGCGTCGCTATGAAATGCTATGTGTTCTATGACTTCTACTTCGAAATCGAGTAACGTGTCTATGGAGAGGACAGGATTTTTCTTTTGGGATACGCCTATCTCCTTTCCGATGCACTATTCCGTCTTTACTGCATCCCTCGCTCCCTCACATTGTCGAATTAACAAAGAAATTAAGTCGCTATGGAGTACTATCAGTTCTATGACTTCTCCTTCTTAATCGTGTAACGTTTCTATGGAAACGACAGGATGTTCTTTTCGGATTCGAATATCTCCTTTCCGATGCACTATACCTTCTTTACTGCATCCCTCGCTACCTAACATTTAGGTATTAACAAAGAAATTGCGTCCCTATGATATACTATGGGTTCTGTGACATCTCCTTCTAAATCGAGTAACGTTTCTATGGAAACGACATGATTTTCTTTTGGGATACGAGTATCTCATTTCCGATGCACTAATCCTTTTTTTCTGCATCACTCGCTTTCTCTCATTGACGAATTAACACAGAAGTTGCGTCGCTATGGAATTCATCTGGTTCTATGACTTCTCCTTCTAAATCGAGTAACGTTTCAATGGAAACTACAGGATTTTCTTTTGGGATACGACTATCTGCCTTCCGATGCATTAAACCTTCTTTACTGCATCCCTCGCTACCTAACATTGACGAATTAACACAGAAATTGCGTCGCTATGAAATGTCATGTGTTCTATGACATACGCTTCTAAATCGAGTAACGTTTCTATGGAAACGAAAGGATTTTCTTTTGGGACACGGTTATCTCCTTTCCGATGCACTATTCCTTCTTTACTGCATCCCTCGCTCCCACACATTGACGAATTAATACATACATTGCGTCGTTATGATATACTATGATTTCTATGACTTCTCCTTCTAAATCGAGTAACGTTTCTATGGAAACGACAGAATTTTTTTTGGGATACGACCATTTCCTTTCCGATGCACTATTCCTTCTTTACTGCAATTCTGGCTCCCTCACATTGACGATTTAACACAGAAATTGCGTCGCTATGAAATACTATGGGTTCCATGACTTCTCCCTCTACATCGAGTAACGTGTCTATGGAAAGGACAGAATTTTCTTTTTGATACGACAATCTTCTATCCGATGCACTATTCCTTCTTTACTGCATCCCTCTCTCCCTCACATTGACGAATTAACACAGAATTTGCGTCGCTATGAAATACTATGGGTACCAAGGCTTCTTCTTCTAACTCGAGGAGCGTTTCTATGGAAGCGACAGGATTTTCTTTTGGGGTACGACTATCTCCTTACCGTTGCACTAATCCATCTTTACTGCGTCCTTAGCTCCCTCACATTGACAAATTAACACAGAAATTGCTTCGCTATAAAACACTATGGGATCTGTGACTTCTTCTTCTAAATCGAGTAACGTTCCTATGGAAACGACAGGATTTTCCTTTGGTATACGTGTATCCCCTTTCCGATGCACTATTCCTCCTTTACTGCATCCCTCGCTTCCTCACATTGACGAATTAACACAGAAATTGCGTCTTTATGAATAACTATGGGCTCTATGACTTCTCCTTCTAATTCGAGTAACATTTCAATGGAAACGACATAATTTTCATTGGGATACGACTATCTCCTTACCGTTGCACTATTCCTTCTTTACTGCATCCCTCGCTCTCTCACATTGACAATTAACTCAGAAATTGCGTCGCTATGAAATACTAAGGGATCTGTGACTTCTTCTTCTAAATCGAGTAACGATTCTATGGAAATGACAGGATTTTCCTTTGGTGTACGAGTAACTCCTTTCCGATGCACTATTCCTTCTTTGCTGCATCCCTCGCTCCCTGACATTGTCGAATTAACACAGAAATTGCGTCGCTATGGAATACTATCTGTTCTATGACATCTCCCTCTTAATTGGGTAACGTCTCTATGGAAACGACAGGATTTTCCTTTGGGATACGAATGTCTCCTTTCCGATGGACTATTCCTTCTTCACTGCATACTTCGCTACCTAACATCGACGTATTAACACAGAAATTGCGTCGCTATGAAATACTTTGGGTTCTATGACTTCTCCTTCTATATCGAGTAACGTTTCTATGGAAACTACAGGATTTTCTTTTGGGATACGACTATCTGCCTTCCGATG